>NW_011335350.1:0-2858 GCF_000735185.1 Notothenia coriiceps | reverse complement strand
AGCAAGAATATTCCAGGTTAGTATTGCGACCCCCAAAGGACTCACCTGAAGACATGCTCGGAGGAAGATATCTTTTCTCTACTCTCTTACACACACACACACACACACACACACACACACACACACACACACACACACACACACACACACACACACACACGTCCTCCTGCAGGTCTCTGCACTTCTTTTAACTCGGGCACGATGTGACGCTCTCTCTTTTAAATCCTGTTAGTTCCACTTTGAACTTCATCCCCAGAATGGTAATATCCACTGCAGACTTTGTTGTTGGCAGTGTGTTGATTCTCCAGGACATACAAATAACTTGTTATCCTGTTTTTTATGTTGTTTTCTTTCAGGGTCCGTTCGTACACATCGCCAGTTTGTGTGCCGCTCTCCTCAGCAAGTTCATGTCTCTGTTTGGAGGAATCTATGAGGTGAGTTTTGTAAAAAGTCAATAACACTCTTCTAACTTTTTCTCCATTTCTCCCACTGCCAAAACTTTAAATTGAAACATCTATTATTCATTATTATTTCACATCTTGTTCCAAATACACTGTGCACTCAATACACCATTTTAAGAAACAATGTCCACCTCTTTCTCCACTTTCCATCACCATATTTCTGTTTCATCGTCTACACAGCCAAACAGTGATATGAGTGAGGTATGAGAGTGTGTGAAATGATACCAAAAAAAGTATTATTCACTTTTATTAATAAGGTTGATGGGCAGCAGTAATTCACTTTCTGGCCACATGGGGGCAGCAGAAACATTATGTGACCACAGAATTGACATATCATCACTTTTCAAGTTAAGATGGAGAACAAAAATAGTTTATTATTCATTTCATTTAGCTAACACCTTTATCCAAAGTGCATTCATCCATGCAATTACATTATTATTATTATTATTATACATTCGAAAATCCTTTTTATGTACACATCCAATAAGGCCAGTTACTACGGAGGTTTCCACTTTGACAGGCAATTTGTTTGGTGTTTAGTGCATGCTATACAAATACTAAGAGGAAATAAAAACACAGACGGAATACAAATGTAGAAAATAACAAAATGCATAACAAATATGAGACTAAACCATAAAGATTCTACAAAATATAGATTCAATTTGGGCAGATATGCACATATACTGATAGTGGGGTGTGCAAAAGTCCATTTGAAAGGAAGTGTGTCTAAGTATCAGAGAATTAACAAGCTGGGTTTCACTAACATACTTTATTGTGTGGTTAGAGTTAAACATATTTCGAGGGAAAAAATACAGCGCAGATATTTAATTATATAAAAAATAAATACAAATGCAAAAAAAAAGAACATTTTAACAAAAAATGTATTAGTTCATATAAATATTAAGAGGAAAAATATAAATATTAATAACCAAAAATGTTTAAAAAAAACACTGCAAAAAGGCTAATTCAAATGTGTTTAATATGTGTAGGAAAAATAATATACAATAAAATAATATACAAAAAAATATTGATAGTGGGATGTGCAAATTAAAAAGAGTGTGTGCAATGAACATGGATAATGGTCCAATATATGTGTTGATGTACCACACACACACACACACACACACATACATGTCTTTAGGGGGGTTAGGGTCCCAGAGATCCATGATGAGGCCAATTTCAGTCAGAAAACTGTTTTCATGGCGCACCTTTTTTAGGGCTCCTCAAGCTGCCCGAGGGTTGGGGATCGGAAATGTTTGTGTCGAGGATCACAGGGGTCCGGCACTATCTCCCCCCTGAGGGTCCTGCAGGGCCGGCAGATTGCAGCCAATCATCCTCTCCGCAGCAACATTATCATTTTTATTGTCAGATTCCAGACAGAGTGAAATATCTGTCCCTTGAGCCGCTAAGCGCTCCACTCATCTGCCCGGTAACAGCAGCCAGAAAAAACATGATTTGAGGGTCGAACCAAAACCAGACGGAAAACGACACTTTAATTCAGCTCGAGTGATTTTGCATCAATCCCCTGATCATGAAAAATGCATGAAACAAAAAGCAGCTGGCGATATCTTCAGGCGGTGCTCACAGAATAACTGAGGATGTTGACAGCAGGTGATTCGCCAGAGAAGCAGAAGAAGAACAGAGGGAATACATGAGACAGTTTTAGGCTCCGGCCACACAAGGACGATAACGGTCATATCCGCTACAGTTCTCTATCAGATAGACCAGGGGTCGGCAACCCCTGGCACGCGGCACCGTAACCAGTGGCACCTAGGAATAAGTGGAATAAGTGTGCAAAATATTTAAATTGTATTTTCGGATCCTGAACGAGACCGCCGCCAGAGCGCGTCTCCCCGTTACCTGCAGAAGGAAGCCATGCACGCAACGCAGCCCCGCTCTCTTTAACTCCAGGTGACTTTCTGCCGCTTTCCTCCGTGGTGCAGTGCTGATCGTTTCACCACGGAGGAAAGCACTTCACTAATTGCAGTACCCATAAGGAGCTGTATAAATGCCGCAGTTTTTGCGTGGCTGTGTATTTAGTTGAAAGCCCAGTGGCGATCTGCTCATTTCTCATCGAAATAGTATGCTACAAAGGGGCGGACTGGCCATCTGTGTGTTGAACTTTCCTGTCGGCTCACAGACCGTAGTCGAGGAGGGCAGAAGCAACAAGCTTCAGGTTCAATAACCCACTTTAGCTTAAATGACTGGAGAGAGGCGAGCTCTTCTTGGGAGGCCGTTGCATTTATTTAGCTGTTCTTCTGTTTCACAAAATACATCACAGACCTCTGTTTTTCTGCTTCCTCGTTTCACTTCCAGAAACATACACACGTTCCCTCACTGTCGCTCTACCATCCACAAACACACATGCACAAGCCACACCCCTCTTTATCTCTCTCT
>NW_011335349.1:0-1944 GCF_000735185.1 Notothenia coriiceps | reverse complement strand
CGCATCAGAAAGCTTTTGAATGGTGGTACTTTTCCAGTTGGTCTACCTGCTCTTCACGGAGCTCCGCATGTCGTAGTTTTTGTTTTTTCTGGAGATAGGCACTGCTCAATCCACTCCTCCATACTATAGTAAGACCCCCCCGGAGGTCGAAGTTAATCTTAAATGTTTCCATTTTATGCTTTGTAAGTTTGTTTCGTAACGGAAGAAATTTAAATATATTTATAAAACTGACAAGTCAAATCAAGCAATCTGATTGGTCGATAGCGTTTTTGCGGACCTCTTTGATTACAGATTTGAAAACATCGTTGCTTGCTTTAAAAGTAGCACAATTCATTATCTTAAACCTTCAAAAGTATCTGGATATCCCTGCCCTAATGCCAAAGGAACTGCACACTGAATATGTTTTGCCGTTTGATGTCTATGTCTGGACCGCTGCGTCAAAAAGTAGGGCTTCTGCCCCGTTACTTCTCCGCTGCTTTCTTGTTCCAGTATGAAAACACCAACGGTATACTGTTTTTCTCAGACGCGGAGGGATACTGACTTGTTGTGAAAAGTAATTTACAATTCTACCCGTGGTATACGCTCAGTATATCACGGCTAAGAACCAATCAGATTGCTTGTTTTGACTTGTCCGTTTTATAATTTGACATATATAATTTTTTAATGTACACATGGTTTAACTACACAAAATAAGGTCTGTAAAGTCTCCTCCGTCTCCTCCTTTACTCTGACCACAACCTCTCATCTGTAAAGTGTCATGACTGTATCTGCTATCAATGTGACATATGTCCACAGACAGGAACATGAGCACCCAGAAAAGTACCTTTAAACTCCTCTGTGGTAGTTCCTGCTACAGGAGCACATTTTGAAGACACACACAGACTCACAAACAATACCAGGCTGAGATATTATGGGGAATAACGGGAGTTATCAATTTCACTATTTACTGTATCACATTACTGGGATGATACAATGATACTCATGGCACACCTTCTGAAGCCTGCACATTCATGGTCTCTGGCACCACCCAGTGGTTTTTGCTGCAACAACAATTAAGGGACAGTATCTTTATTTCATTTTGATATGTGATGTGTTCTGTACCAAACCTGGATGTTTTAAGTCTGTAGAATACTGCTTGTAGGCCGGGACCTGTTCGAATAACAGAAATATTGTGGGTTACCATGGGGACGTTACCCGCACATTTTCGTAAAGCAGAAACATTTTTATTTATATTTTGCGGCATGTTATTTGTATGTTTGCACTTTATCAACACCAAGCCACATTCTTTACTGTCTCAATGAGCCTTGAGGGTTTGTACAAATAATTGTCAATAAAAAAACAAAATAAAAACATGGAGATGTTCTCTTTAAACGTCATGACGCAATCACACAGAGTTACGTTAAGGTGGAAGTGGGCGTGGTTAAATGTGAACTGGGTTTGAAAGTCGATAGACGAGCATTTCTTTTATGTAATTCGTACTTACCTTATGTCATTGTCTACCCCTGATGAACCCATATGAGGTTAATTATGTCCTTGAATAAGAAATAGGAAACAACACCCATGGTCGATAATCATGTTTACACTTGCAGTAAGTACATATCACCGGTATTACAAATCAATAACTCATCGCTCTGGTTCAGATTAATGTTGTCAGGTGTTTTTTTTCTTTTTCTTTACGGAACACCTCTGTGTAAAATGTACAACATTTAAGGCACTTATTTTCGGTTAATAACATTGAATAGTGCAAATACAGTATAAAATTAAAATAAACAGTTTACATCTAACACAAATAGAAACTACATTAAAAAACAATCATTTACAACCAGAAGTACTCCGATCTTGTACTTGAGCAAAAGTAGAAGTACTCAGATCTTGTACTTGAGTAAAAGTAGAAGTACTCAGATCTTGTACTTGAGTAAAAGTAGAAGTACCAGAGTGAAGGAA
>NW_011335348.1:0-3138 GCF_000735185.1 Notothenia coriiceps | reverse complement strand
TTATTAATGGCATATATATATTGCACATATAGCACATATCGCACAAAGTTGGTTTGTATTTAGCAGCAAGGGGTGTTATAGTCTGTGTTGTGGTGTGTGTAGGAGGGTCTACCAGGGGCAGTGCTGGTTGTAAAGTCTGACCGTTTCATTTTCACAGAAAGACATCTCAAGATGAGACGCGCAACACAGTTGTTGGCTAGCTGGCAGCTAACCAACAACAAAAGACACGCAACAACTGTGTGTGTTGGCTAGCTGCCAGCTTCAAGTTGTTTCCATGTAAACAAATACCTTTCACTTGATCAAACATGATTCAACACCGTGGATACGCAGGTGTTAGTATCTCTCTTTTTCCGCAGACTTTCGCTGCTGATGATTCACTTTGTATCTGTATTTCACCACACCTTATATCTCATATCTTTGCAGGCGTATTCACCTTTCTTCTGAGACGCTTTGAGGTGTGAAATGGTAAAACATTGCACCATTTGATGTTTACAAAACGGCAATATTGTCATGCATAAGGACAACAAAGTACAGTAGTGATCATGCTAAGCTCATGGACTCACATGCCTACTTGCAGGGAAGCACCACCTGTTTGCCTTTTCTGTGAACTGTTCTCACAATGCAACCTTTGAGCCTGTTTTGATTGAATAATGACAATAAAGTGCTTTAATTGAGGACTTATACTGTGAGCTAATAGCTTCCTGTCGCCGGCTCAATACTAAACACCCCCACAAATAACCATCTTTTCAGAAAATCCCCAAAAGCTGGTAGTTTTTAACAATTTTATTCTAAAAACTGTTGATTAAAATATATTTTTCAGGAATGAATTGATTGATGGATTCAGCACTTCACATACTTAACCCTTGAAGCACCATCGAAGGTTTATTTAAAGGGGACCTATCATGCAAAATGCACTTTTCTACATATTTTCTACATGAATATGTGTCCCCGGTGTTCCAGGGAACTCACCAAGTGTCAGAAAACACAACCCTCTCTATTTTCCTCCATACCCAAATCTCTTAAAAAGGGGCTGCAACGGATCTGATACAGACTGATCCAGATTTGAACACTTCTATGACGTCACAGAAGTGGCGCTACGGCTTTTGGGCCAACTCCACCAATCAGGAGGAGACAGCCACGGACATTGCCGTTGGAAAGCGCTGGAGACGCTTTAGTACATATGCCAGGCCTGTAGATGGTGCTGTTCTCACAGAATCAGCCCATGATGCAAAGACAGTGTTAAATTGAGTGAAATGAGGAATGGCTAAAATGCATGATCTGTTTGGTATTTTGAAAAATAAAAAGTATAAATATGCCTTATATAGGTATGGTCCTACACTATGTTATTCAAATATAGCATCATAGGTCCACTTTAAGACAGAAAAATACAATTTTACTCACTGATCTCTTACCGTTTTGAGCCTTGTAGATAGTTTTCAGATATATATAAAACACTTTTCAAATTCACAATCACTGGAATTTCTTTTGTGGCATTCACAGCATTAAAGAAGAACATGGAGGATCTACAGAGCTGGATTTCAAGACGTTAGGGTCTTTCATAAGTAAACAGCAGCAAACACGTAAACAATAAGGATCCACAGACTCTTGGTTTGTCAGAAGAACACTTTAGTGCTTTACACGTTTGATCTCTGTAAAACAAAAAAGGACAAAAACACAGAAACAAATAACTTAAAAAAACACTCGTTTGTGGAATGAAAACAGAGTGAGAATGGAATCCATTTCACAACAACTATAATGCCTCTTATTCTGTCTGGACGGATGTTTGAGAGACGGTGAGATGAGCTGTTGCATAGTTATTATCTTTCAGCGAGGAACAACAACATGATTTCCATCAGAATACTTGGATGTGAAATACTCAAAAATGAAAATTCAGCATCCATCATTTGAGGGCCGGGCAATATAGATCCATATTCTGTCCTTTCAAATAACACGTCTCTTGTTTACTTTACAGTCATTTGTTTATTGTTTTTAAAATCATTTTATCCACATGATTGATGTTTTTGCTTTAATCTAATTGTGTAAACATTTTTATATTCTGGCATCGAGCTATTAGGTCAAAAAAGAATAGTGATATTTGATATAATAATAAATGTTAAAGCCACGTGATTTGACTGATGCTGCAATTGAGGAGGGGTCATTTTTGAGGTTGGAAAGTATATTAAATGTATCATGGTGCAGCCCCACAATACTTCAATTACCTTTTTACACATATTTAGCTTTTAACAAACATTGTGCATCCTGAAATGTGGATATGAAACTAGTCCAAATTGCATTTTCCGTTAAATGCCAACTAATTGTTCAGCTGTGATCCATATCGCCCGGCCCTAAACGCCTTTATTTCCCCCTCAGCTGTTTATTGCTCTGTAAATGTACCCCCTCTTCCCTCCTGCACCTCATTGAAGAGTATTTTCTGGTTCTCCGGACCCTCGTTCCCCCTCAGGTTTTGGCACAGTTCAATCCTCCCTGTTTTTTTAAACACAGACGTCTCCCCCTAGTGTCCTAACGGAGGAACTGCTTCCTGCTCCGACACTTTGTTCTTCATGATACATGGTCCATCTTCCTCCTCCTCCTCCTCCTCCTCCTCACCACTGCATGTGTGGGGGTTGTGTGTGTGTCTGGCTGCTGTAGTGTGTGTGAAGCAGTGTGTGTGTGTGTGTCGAGTCGTGGCCCTGCAGCCAGTCCCGGTACAGAGTCTGCAGGACGGGGTTCAGCTCGGGCAGGCGGACCGGCAGGCTGCTGTAGGCGTCCTCCATCTGCTGCACCAGAGCTTTATCCACACGGCCCCCCCCATCACTCTCAGCCTGACCCCGGCCGCTCAGACACCCTGCAGCAAAAGAGGGGGGGATTTAGTGTTTGTTTGTGTGTTTAAATGTACATAAAGAGATGCTTTAAAAACACAGTTTGACGTTTTTCAGAAGAAAGTTTCTAACAAGTGTCTAAATGAGACGACTAAACCTCATCATTAGCCGCCTTTAGCTTAGCGGTGGTGACGTGAAGTCATGTGACCGTGCTGTAGTTCCTTTATAGCCCAACGTTAGCCTCCTTTAGCTTAGCGGTGGTGACGTGAAGTCATGTGACCGTGCTGTAGTTCCTTTATAGCCCAACATTAGCCACCTT
>NW_011335347.1:0-2453 GCF_000735185.1 Notothenia coriiceps | reverse complement strand
TAATCCGGATCATAATCAACTCAAATTCAAACTTGGTTTATTGTGCTCCCTTCCAACTTGTGTCTACATTTCTCTACAAAGTACAAATGTAAAAAAAACACTTTTTGCCACTTAGTCTACAAGTGACTTATGACAGCAACTACAGTGAACTACTACAAAGTTCAAACATTTATTTCATTTACCAAACTAAAGTAACCAAACAGTCCCTGAGCTGACTGAGCCTAAATCCCTAAAACTTTGTTGAAGTAGAGTAGACTATACGCATTACACTGTTACACACCTACTATACAGTATACACTGTAGTGACTACTACTCGACCACGCTGTCCACTATGTCTAAGCCAATCACATCGCTAGCTTCCCTTGACGTCACACAGATCTCGCGAGCAGTTGCGATATTTTGCGAGACTTCGTGAGTTCAGTAATGGCCGTCATATCAGAAGCCGACAAAAGGTTTTTCGTCTTTTCTCAGCGCAAATTTCTCGATCTATGGAAGGTTTTAGATGGTTTAGAACAAAAAGGAGAATATACGTAAGTGCTAGTTTTTTGGCGAGTCCAAGTACCGGTTCCCGACGTTCCGGTTTTAACCGGACTTGAACCGAAACTTTTTACAAGTCCAGTACCGGTTCGGCGTACCGGTACGCAGCACTAGCAGCAGAGCTGACTATGTGGGGTGCGCCCATGAAAAATGTGACAAATCACCTCTGCCAATGCCAAACAGATTTTTTTTGCTGCTGACTCTTGTTTGATGTTGTTTGGTGGATTGGATGATTGAAGTCTGACGAATCAAGACATATTGGCAACAATTTAAGAAATGTATTCATTTAACAAGCAGCCTCAGTAGCGTGTGGAAGAACCAAACACAGCCACAACAGCCTCTCCTCCTCATGCTGTCACCATCATGCTCACACTCTGCTGTGGGATGGCATCTGTCCCAAGTCAGCCAACGTGGTTGTGTTGGTCACTCTGACACGGACAGCAGGGCCAAGCTGATCCCAAAATGGGGTTCAATGAGCTTGAGGTCAGGACTGCAGGCAGGCCATCCCATCCTCTCCACTCCAACTCTATTGGTGCAGCAATCAGCAAAGCGTTCTCCGCATCTTCTCCACACGGTATCCCTACAATCCATGTGCCGTAGGCCGAATCTGGACTCATCGCTGAACATAATGTTCCTCCACATGTTGAGGCCTCCTGGCAGCCCTACGACACGGGGAGTGGCTGCTGTTTGGCATTGGCAGAGGAGATATGTCGCATTTTTCATGGGCGCAACCCATATACTCAGCTCTGCTGCTCATCCCACAAATGCTTGTTCTTCACAAATGTGGCACCATTTGAAAGGTAAGAAAAAGGCTTTCAAACAGTATAAGATCTATTTCCAAGAAGCATTGTTACAAAAAAGAAATAATCTACCAAACACACATTTCCTTACTTTTTGTGTTCAGTTTATGTCATATTATTTTTGATCCATTTGGTAGGCTTAAGCTCATATTTTATTCCAGACACAGCTAAATTTTCTTTCTGACTGATAATAAACTCTATGTTACAGCCCTGAAGAAGCACAAGCTGCTTCTAGAGCCTTACAGCCTAAACACAAAGTCAACTTCTCATCCATATTGATTGGTTCTCTGGTTCTACACATCCTGATTAATAGGCAATCAAACTGTGTCCAGATGCACGTTGAGATACATGGATGTAACAAGATGAATATGTTGTGGACTGAGTCATCTGTCCTGCCTGACCTGAGTGGAAAAGCAGTTAGCTTCTGAAGGCAATGGAAGGAAGCAATTACGATATATACTTTTTCACATGCTGTCTTCTGAGCTGGATGACTCACAGCTGGGTTTGTAACAAGTGGCAGGCTGTCTGCAGGCTGTGGCTTAAAGACTAAACCAAGCCAAGAGGAAGTGTGCCGGTTGAAGTGACATTTTCGTAGTGGCCAAACGGTGATACGACAACTTCCATTATAGTCCATTACGTAATTTGGGCCAAAATAACTTTTTTTCCCATTGACTTACATTATGAATCTACGGAGCCCTGGAGGGTTCATAGAGAGAAAAATAAATAAAATGAGGCCACGCTTTATTAACTTGTGCGCACGAGATGTAATTTGTGGCCTCAATTTAAATAAAACGAGGCCTCGCTTTATTAATTTTTGCGCACAATATATTTTCTCGTTCGCACAAGATACTTTCTTATGGTAAAACACATCGAACTGCCCGATTATTTCGCCATATTATTAGTTTTATGAAGAATATGTCCAGTCGCCAGGGCGAGTATGTGTGTGTGTGTGTGTGCATTTGTTTATGATAGTGTCGTTCGTTCCGGTGCACTCCGGCAGGACTATAGCACTACATCGAGATTAAGATTAAACACATTTCTTTCACTTGGGAATACACATATAACTATGGAGAACCAGATATGTGTAAATTACTGTTCTTGGTAATTTGAAAACAA
>NW_011335346.1:0-3841 GCF_000735185.1 Notothenia coriiceps | reverse complement strand
TTATTGAATTTCATTATTTTTATTATTAGATATTAATAGGATCCCTATAAAGTATATTCATTACTCGTTATTCTCTACTAATAGTTAATTAAAGACTGTATATAATGACTATTTTGCACATCCCTTTCAAGATTTCAAGATTTTCTAAGGCTTATTGACATATATACACAAACGGTGTAGTTATGCAATGAATGAAAAACTTTGTGTATACCTCCAGCAATGTTAACTATGTTGAAGCACTTATTTTAACTGATATTATACATATGTATTATACTCTTGTATAAGATGTATGTAGATAGTATATGAAATTTGCAGAATATGACAGTTTAATGGTGGAGGTATACACACATATTGATAGATGTCTTGTGATGCACTGTTGAGGAACCTGCGACCCAAGTTGTTCATAATAAAGAACACAGAATGATTAAATATGAAACACAGAATTTGTGTGATTATACTAAATGATTTACAAATAAACCCCACTGCATATTTACAACTATTACACATGCTGATGTAACGCAAATGTTTCCAACTTGGGATCAATAAAGTATATCTTATCTTAAGATGATCGATGTCTACTGCCATATTTGCAAAATTTGCCTCTGAACCTTGACAAGGGCATGTTTCAGGCTTATCAATGAACAACAGGAGGGGTCACAGACATAAGACCAGCTGTTAAATAAAGCTCTTCTGACCTTAGCTGTCATGTGGGTATATTAATTCACCCATTTATTAATTATATGTTTTACATTTGATAACACCACTGTGTTTCGTATCCCCTAAACCTCTAGGGTGTACACAGTTTAATACTGGCAACTTCTAATTGTGGGAAATACGAAAACGTCTTATAAAGAGACGTGCCATAGAACATGTTGCGAAACACACAATAGCCAGCATGTGGGGGGGCTGGGCTGGACCTGTCCAATTCCAGTTTTGAAAAAGTCTGCCGTGGTTCCATTCCACGTGTGCAATATGTGGTGTAATGTGTTTTGGGGCCATACAATAAAATAACAACAGGATTGTACGGTTATGAATGCATAATAAGTTATATATGATGTAGTTAAAACAATATTGGATGATAGTCATTTTTTTTGGGTGTTTTGGACTGAAATAAATCATGGGTCAAAATTGACCAGCGAACACCAAGAACGGTAACAGCTTTCGAACACAACACAAGGGTTAACAAGAAAAAAAGAAAGGACCAAGTCTAATGAGAGATATCTTTTGGAAAAGTTTGAATGACATTATATCAAATGGTCCTTTACCTTGAATAAGTCTGCTCTTTTTGGCTTGAAGTTGTTTAAATATTGTAGTTTTCTTCTTTGCTCTGGTTGTAGTCAATGCATGGATACAAAACTGCAATACTGAGCATATTTTCTAATACCTTAAAGATATTCAACCTGTAAGGTATTTTATTTTGTGTCTTAGAGCTCAACAGCCAAGGCCGAAATACTTTGCTGCCCTACACTTTGAAACCAAAGAAAGTCCTACTAAATGGAGAAAAAAGTAATATAAGTGAACATATTTAATCATTTGTTTTCATGACAGGCCTTGTGATTCACAGAATGCTATCCGTTGGGAATCTGAGGATCTTCTTTTCCTAAGCATTCAGTGCACACGGACATCATCAGAAGTAAATGTAACCGATTCAATGAACAGTTATGGAGGATGCAACTTGTAAAGCAGTCGTTTTCTTGCAAAACAGTTTCCGGTGATTGTCAGTCAATGCGTCCATGTCGGATCTTTAAACAGCACCATCAACGTCTCAATCTCACTCTTTGTGTTTGTGTGTTCATTCCTCAACAAGCAGCTTGGCCGCATCGTCTCTTCTTATTTCCCTCAGAGGATCCCGGTTGTGCACGCTTGAAGAATCACCCAATGCTGTGAAAACAGTAACCTGGGTGAACTTGTCTGTCAGAAAAAATAGACTCTTAGGATATATTACGCTTCTATACCTGGCTGCTCATTGACTTGGAGCTGTCAGTCTGTATCCAGCTGCTTCACATTTCATTCCAATTGATCACAGAGGCACCCACCCATCCCCTCACATATATTGACTGCTCTTTTCTTAACTGATAAAGACAAGGAGATGATTATATCTGTATATATACTGCAAGATTAGAAACGATTCGCTTGATCAAAATATTAAATATGCATGTGATTTTTCTGCAACCATGCACTACTTTAATATGCCTGCGAAAGGTTTAAGAAGGAATACTTCACTCCGGGCTGATTCAAGCTTATCTGGGTTGCCCATACAAATAGGTGTATGGGGGTTTGGTCGGCGACGTTCGCATGGCTGCTTCTTTCATACCTATACATAAAACTTGTATGGGTCTGTATAACGGGCGATCAAATCTGACAGGAGTCAACCAATCAGCTTGCTTGATGTGCAGGTCCATATTTGGGAGGCGTGTGCATCAGCTTCTCTCCGTTACCCTGAACACCCTTCTCTGCATCGGTTCACTGAGAGGTTTACGAGTTTCTACACAAAGGCAGAGTTACAGTTTAGAGCAGGGGTGGGGAACCTTTTCCTCTCAAGGGCCATTTCAATTTTTCCAACATCCTCCGAGGGCCGTACAAATTATTGACCTCTGCTTAAAAATACTAAAATCACAGCCCATTCATTTCGACTTTCTTTCATGCCGTGCAAAGAAAAAGCAACCTCTTAATCCAGATATTTTACCATGACTCGTGCATGCATTCACGTGCACGGTGTGGCATGACCACCAAAACAGAAAGATATGGACACGATGTGTGCAAATGTATTTAGTTTCCTATCCATGTGGACATGATTTGAGTGGGGGGGGACCTAACCTCCTCTAGGGGGGTCCGGGAATCTTTTTTTAAATGTTGAAGTTAAAAGCATCAATCTGGTGCATTTTGAGAGCAACATTAAAAGATCTATGGATACATCTCTCAACACCCATATGAAACAGGACTGTAAGCAGATTTCTTTTTCTTTATGGATATTTTACAAATCACTCCCCTTTCAAACTGTATTCTTGTTTATTAATAACAACTTTTTTTTACTGTCATATAGTATTTTATACCTGTTTACTTTATTCTCTTATTTTTGTATAACTATAATGATCATATAAAGATGTGCCTTTACCTCACTGGTTGGAGAAAAAGCTTCTTATATTCGTTAGCATAGCTAGCTAACCAGATGCTAATAACAACAAAGTTATTGACTGTATGATCAGCATGACAGATGAACAGATCGCCACTGGGCTTACAACTAAAGACACAGCCACGCAAAAACTGCGGCATGTGTACAGCTCCTTATGGTTACTGCAATTTTTGGAAGTGCCGAAGCGACGTTCTGGTGCTCCCCTGTCAGACGAGACATATACCACATGATGACTCTTTAATTATTTTCTTTTTTGCGTGTGTTTATAAATTACCTCGAGGGCCGTAGCGAATGGTCTCGCGGGCCGTATACGGCCCGGGGGCCGGAGGTTCCCCACCCCTGGTTTAGAGCCAGTGGAGTTTTTCAGGATAGACATTAAAAAGCAAGTTTTGTTTAACATTGATGTAAAGGTATACCGAGAAAAATATTTTCCAACCATCCATTGCCACAGAAAGCAGAACATGGTGGACCCAAATACAGGATACAGGATGACCTAACCGGAAGAAACGTGTCATTTCTGGTAATATAGGCAAGGCAAAACAAAAATCAGAAAAAGACATCAAGAAAACGGAATTAAATACATGCAGGACTAATCATATAAGACACAGCTGGAAAGGGCAGGCGAAGAACATTAGAGAAGCAGCGAGATTATACACAGGTTGAAGAATCAGGCGGGCATACAATACATAACCAACCCAGTCTCACAAA
>NW_011335345.1:0-1751 GCF_000735185.1 Notothenia coriiceps | reverse complement strand
TTTATAAACACAAGCAAAAAAGAAAAAAAATTAAGAAATCTAGATCGCAAAAAAATTAAACAAGCGAGTGCCTGTTTTTCCTGGCCAATGTCAGGATCCTTGAACACAACACAAGCCTAACGTGTCATCACGTGGTATATGTCTGGTCTGAGGGGTGCAGTTCTGACGGAGAGGTTCCGCCGCTATTTGTATATAGGGTAAACACTGATGGATATGTTGAACTGATCCTATAATAAGAAGACAAGACATTTTTTAGCAAGTTGAAAGATAATATGGATCAGATATTTAAAGATATATTATTACAATCAGAAGGAGCTTAATCATAAGATAAGATAAGATATATACTTTATTGATCCCAAGTTGGGAAATGTTTTTGTTGCAGCAGCATGTAAAACAGATTATTGCACATAAATTGAAATACAAATTAAAAGAGGAGAAACCTTTCAAAAATAGTAATAAAACAGAACTAAAGAGTAGAAAATATACAAGTTGAACGTAATGACATATTCAATTAAATATAAATGTAAAATGTACAGTATGAAGTTGTGAGGTTATAGTCCAGTAAACAAAAGAGAATGTATGTCCCCTGATTGGATTTTAATAAATCTAGATGCTTATAATATTGATCTGAATGCTTTTGATACAGATGATTCTCAAAAATATTTGAAACACTAAAATAATTTGTGGGAACCCCCAAAGCTCCATTGTAGGGTCTCTTGTTCATTTTAATTGTTTAAATATGAAAAATGACATCAAACTTATTAAAGGTAGGGTAGGTAATTCACTTCAGAAACACTTTTTGTTATATTCCATGGAATGCTCTTAACATCCCGATAGCAATGAATATCTTAAGTGCTTTGACAACAAATACATAAAAAAATGTCATCTGTGGAAGCCGTAGTACTGTAAAAAGCACGACCAATCATTTTAACCGGCCCAGCTAAAATAACTGGATGGCCTACCTGCCTGTCAGCCTTCCATCTGTGCACAAACTTATCTCGTGCCCTCGTTGGTCATGTGCGCGTTCGTGTGTGTTGGAGGAGGGGCTCTGTAAGGAAGTCTGAAGGAAGGGGCAGATTTTTTTTTGACTGCGTACTGTCAAAATCTAGCGCACTCGAGCTGGTTTCTCCATTCTTACCTACCCTACCTTTAATGATGAATATGTTTTTATTTATCTTTCCACACAATGAATCCGTTATTTAAATTAAAAGAGACAAGCGAAAAACACTTTAATCTATTCATGTTATATTGTTCTGGTGTCATCAATGTACAAAGTGTTGATATTTAAAAACTTACATAAATCTCTTCTCTAAAAATATTTTTCTATAGAAGGCTTAAGTCCTTTCTTTATTTGTTTTTAATTATTTGTTTTATTCATGTTCAATGATGACCTACAGGACTGTCTCAGAAAATTAGAATATTGTGATAAAGTTCTTTATTTTCTGTAATGCAATTTAAAAAACAAAAATGTCATACATTCTGGATTCATTACAAATCAACTGAAATATTGCAAGCCTTTTATTATTTTAATATTGCTGATTATGGCATACAGCTTAAGAAAACTCAAAAATCCTATCTCAAAAAATTAGAATAGTTCCTCAGACCAAGTAAAAAAAATAGATTTATAACAGCAAAACACAATCAAACATTTGAAAATGTCCATTAATGCACTCAGTACTTGGTTGGGAATCCTTTTGCACGGATTACTGCATCAATGCGGCGTGGCATGGAGGCAATCAGCCTGTGGCATT
>NW_011335344.1:0-2906 GCF_000735185.1 Notothenia coriiceps | reverse complement strand
TCTCAGGGACACAACGACATGCTGACTGCAGAGGGGTTTGAACCTCTGACCCTCTGATCCCAACACCAAGGCTCTATCCACTGCGCCACACGCCTTCCTTAATGGAGACATGTGACCTAAAGTATTTACATGTGAATCAAAAATCCAGAGTTCAAGTTAATACAGAAACTACGTCAAAGCTTCTCTCTATGGTTTCTGCCGCTGAGGCTCATGGGTATTGTAGTCTTTAGAGTCAGACACAATGTTTTTACGGTTTTCACATGTTTTAAAAACATCACTTTTGGGGGAAATGTTTGAAACAAAGCAGCGAATATTAAATCAGAAAACTAAAAGTCTGGTTTCGGGGCATGAGGAGAACATTTATTAACATTAACAGAATGAAGTTTAAATGTTGAGAATAAAATCATGTCAAGAAAACATTTGAAATTCTTCCAAAATAAAGAAAAAAAGGACCTTAATATTTGACATTTTAATCATAAATAAAAATAAAAGTGTCCCTCCTGCCTCCCCTGTGACACAGACTGGGTTAATATGACATATACATACATATATAAAGATGATTAAACTGAGAGGAGGGTTTTAAAGTGAAGATTTGCTGCAGAATATAAAAATGACTCAGCAGAAAGAAAGCTGCAGAATCTGATCCCAGATCTATTCCTGGATCCCAGAGAAACAGCCCACACAAGGACACAGAGAGACACACACAGACAGTCTATGAGAGACACAGAGAGACAGACAGTCTATGAGAGACAAAGACAGAGAGACAGACAGTCTATGAGAGACAGAGAGACAGACACACACAGAGACAGACAATCTATGAGAGACGCACAGAGACAGACAGTCTTAGACGAGACAGACAGTCTATGAGAGACACAGAGACAGACAGTCTATGAGAGACGCACAGAGACAGACGGAGTCTTTTATTAAATATAATACAAGACAAGTCAGAGCCGGGCTTTTACTTTGAAGGGTTCCTCTGGAAGTCTGCTATATGTATTATCTCCACAAACATTCATTGAATAGACTCGGACACAGCCTGAGATCAGCTGTCTGTGTGCTGCATTCAGAATATGGTGAATTATAGAAATACTGCTGCTTTTCTGGACAAAAGTTCACCCTAAAAATACATTATAAGAACTTGTAAGAACCAGATGGAGCTGCTCTTTCATTCGGGGACAATTTAAGAACCAAATGTCCATAAATGATCCCATTTTGTGATTGTGACACACAGATTAGTCGGACCAAGGCATAAACTCTAACGGTCACTAACGGTTGTTAAAGACTACTACATCCGGGTAACTTGACACAGCTCCATTCAGAAACGTGTGAATTATATAAATATTCCTACTTACTGGACGTAAAATATCCCTTAATATAATTTATTAGAAGTTTTCTGAATCAGAATGAGCTTCTCTTTAATTCGGCAAACACTGAAGAACAAAATATTTGAAAACAATTAAACTTTAGACGATTTCCTGAAGAAAAATCACCAACTGTCAATAACAGCTAACGCTAAACTACAGCCGGGTAACTTGACTTTCTACAGAGCTCCATTTAGAAACGGGTGAATTATATAAATACTGATGCTTAATGGTCGGGAAATATCCCTAATTATAACTTATAAGAACCTTTCTGAACCATAAGGAGCTTGCCTGGAATTCGGTCAACAGTTAAGAACAGAGTATCTGAAAACAATCATAGTTTGCTTTACACGATTTTCTGACGGAAAATCACAGAATATCAGTAACAGCTAACGCTAAGCTACATCCGAGAAACCTGACCTTTTCTTACAGAGCTCCATTCAGAACCGGGTGAATTATATAAATATTCCTGCTTACTGGACGTAAAATATCCCTAACTATAACTTATAATGCATTTTCTAAACCAGAAGGAGCTGCTCTTAAATTCGGCTATTAATGAAGGACAAAAAGTCTGAAAATGATCGCAGTTTATACGATTTCCTGACTAAAAATCTCTAACTTTCAGTAACGGTTAACGGTAAACTAAGTCCGGGCACCTGACGTTAAAATGTAGTATTTCAGAGTGAGGTTTGGTGGAGGAAACAGAAAACGGTTTCCTTTTCACAGATTTAACAATACATGACTTTAAAATACAGCCGAAAACAGCAGCATTACACCTGTCTGTCGTCCGGACTGTAACCTGATCATTCAACAACAGGAGAAGACAAATCACGGAGGTATTAAAGAGTTTGAATAAATGTTTTCCTTTAAAAAAAGAAAAAGAAACTAGTTTTAACTTTCTCCTTTGGAGATAGATTTAAGGGGAGAGTCTGACAGAATCTAAACCTGTTTATATGACATAATTTCTGATCAGAAGTGGAGAAAATAACGAGTTAAAGTGGAGTTTAACCGCTGAAACAGGTTTGAGTACTCCTTCAGGCTCCAATACGATAAACAGGTTTAATATCCACATCTGAGGACAGAAGAGGAAGAAAAGTCCACAAATATCTGGTTCTGTTCTAGTTTTAATGAAAAACAGAAGCATTTAGTTGTCGTCTTTAGGAGATAATGAGTTTAACGCTGAGTTTTGAAAGGAGATCTAGAGTGACACTTCACAAAGTGACCAGCAGGTGTCAGTCTGAGACCAGAGAGTTCACTACATGCAGAGATACTACACAACATGCAGGGAAACACACAACATGCAGGGAAACACGCAACACACTACACAAAATGCAGGGAAGCACACAACATGCAGAGAAACACACAACATGCAGAGAAACACACAACATGCAGAGAAACACACAACATGCAGAGAAACACACAACATGCTACACAACATGCAGGGAAACACACAACATGCAGAGAAACACACAACATGCAGGGAAACACACAACATGCAGAGAAACACACAACATGCAGGGAAACACACAACATGCAGAGAAACAC
>NW_011335343.1:0-1458 GCF_000735185.1 Notothenia coriiceps | reverse complement strand
TCATCTCGCTGGCTGCATTCATTTCCTTTTCTAGTCACAGTGGGGAGAGACTCACTTAAAAGATAGCAGAGGGAGAGGAGAGGAGGAGAGGAGAGGAGGAGAGGAGGAGAGGAGAGGAGGAGAGGAGAGACACACACACACACACACACACACACACACATACACACACACGAAAGAAACAGTCCCACAGTCTGTTCCCAGGAAGTGTTGCCCTCACTAAAATAAGCCAACAAACTAATCCTCTCCCAGTGTGTGTGTGTTTGAGAGTGTGTGTGTGTGTGTGTGTGTGTGTGTGTGTGTGTGTGTGTGTGTGTGTGTGTGTGTGTGTGTGTGTGTGTGTGTGTGTGTGTATGTGTGTGTGTGTGTGTGTGTGTGTGTGTGTGTGTGTGTGTGTGTGTGTGTGTGTGTGTGTGTGTGTGTGTTTGTGTGTGTGAACAGGCCTCAGTCATACTTACATTGTCTCTCACAGCTGAAGATGAATGAGTGAAACTGTATAGAGTTATGACGGGAGCAATATGATCTCAAACACAATCACTCTATAATAACTCCTCTATAAAACACATCAGCTAAAAAAAACTAAGGTTTTATCACTTTTTAAATGCAGGTCTTATGAATAACACTATCAGAAAATGGTGATGGAAGGGTGAGTCGCAGTGAAGGCTAACCTCACAGTCGTAGTCTACAGGACTGTGTGTGTGTGTGTGTGTGTGTGTGTCTGTGTGTGTGTGTTTAGACAGGCTGTGATAACAGTCAAAGCCAATCTCTCAGTTGAGCCAAACATTGCCTAATATGGTCATCTTTCTCTTTCCCCTTGGCTCTAAATCACACACAGGAAGCCCTCTCTTCATGTTACTCCTTTCATAAGTAGAGTCACCAAAAACATGAAACATAGTCCGGCTCACTCTCAACTGACTGGAGAGCTGAACAGACCAAGTGCAGCACATTAAAGTCTCTGTAAGAGTGCTTCCTTATATCAATGACCAAAAATGGCAATGCTGCGGTACACTGAGTGAAACACTGGACCGGGTCAGAAACACGGGAGCTGTGGTGCAGGGGGGGTTAGGGGTTAGGGGTGTTTCTTAGCTTTTTTAATATGAGTGTTATAAACGCTCTATCCTAGAGGTCGCCGAACAATCTGAAGAGTTACATGACGATAATACAAATATTACAGGTCTATGCCTGTGACCGGCTGTCACTATGGCTACATACTGAAAGGCAAGAAAATACATCAGTATGCTGTACATGCAATACTTGCTACAGAATCCTTTTTGTGACCAAAGACATGGCAACACAGCTACTGTACTCTCAACAAGACCAAAGACATGGCAACACAGCTACTGTACTCTCAACAAGACAGTTCAGAAATCCAGCTGGGAGGAAATAAAGGCAAGGTCAGTACCCAACATCATGGAAGAGTGTGCTGCTGTGGTTTTGACTCTTAGCTCCTTCGCCCCACAG
>NW_011335342.1:0-2916 GCF_000735185.1 Notothenia coriiceps | reverse complement strand
CCCTAATGATAATTCATTCTATTTAGGTGCGCCTTTCAAAGCACTCAAGGACATCTTACAATTCATAACATATTCTAAGGAAAGGTTTTAACAGTACAAAGAATGCAGTCCGGGTGATGTTTTTTTGTGGGGTGCAGATGAGAGGGAGCTGTCCAGAATGACACCAAGATGTTGTGTTTGAGTTCTTGATAAGCCATTAAAGCAGTAAAACAAGTGTCTCCTGTTCACCAAAACATACCCATCTGTTATGGCAAAATAAAGTATTCCAAAAGTAATCTAAAAGTAATCTGAATACGTAACTGTATTCTGATTACTTTCAGAGCATGTATTCAGTATTCAGTAACTGATTACATTTACAAAGTAATCCTCCCAACCCTGCCTAGAAGTGATCCTTCGTTAGCGTGAAGAGTCTGCTTTATGCGGTCCGCAGTACCTGAGACAAATGTAGTTGGTGATCCCTGCAGTACACTGTAGAACCGGTGAAAGGGAGTCAGAGGCGGTGTGTTCAGTATAGAACTCCACACTTTATTATCCATTAATCTAGACAAGACAAGTACATGTGCTGCTCTGCTTGACAAGCTAGCATGAATTACATAAAACCCCGGTACCCTTACTAACGGGTCCGGGCTGCAATACACACTAATCACACGGTGAATTATGTACTAATAATGTGTAACCCTGTCACAACACCGTCATAGAAAATATAGAATTGTAAGTATTATCTCAGTGATAAAATGTGGATCAGTAACCTGGCCGCTGACAGCTGGCTGTTTGTGAAATGCATTGGCTGACAGTAAAGAAAGCAGTAGCACAAATCTTCCATTGATTGTATGGAGGTGTTCAGTTGCACAGGAGTTTAGAGTGGCAGAGCGGCTCACAGATGTGGCAGAAGAAGAAAGCAAGACCAAAATAATGGTTAGGCTCCTCCTGTGTAGACAAGGCCAAGTAGGTATTTGTACCAATATACTGTATACCTGGCCTTGTCTGTACTGGACTTGTTTATTTTACTTTCCTGCATTGGCTGGCTTTCTTGTTATAGTTACAATTTATTCTCCAATGTAAAATTGTGTTGCATTTAAAAAATATCCACCACAGAAGCAAAAATGTTGAATGGGTTGATGAATTCAAAAAATAATTTTCATAAACCCTCAGGGTACATACAAAGTATGTTGTATTAGTTTTGTGAGACACATTGTCTGGAAACAAAACTCTGTTTGTTTACAGCTCGAAAGGGTAAAAGTGGTAAAATTCAACAAGAAACATGTAAATCAAATGGGCATCTGATAGGTCAGATTCATGATACTGTTGTGTTGGTCCATGACGGTGACAATCATTGCTGAAAAGTTTAGCATTGATTAGGGAAATGTAAACTGCAACGTGAATCATGAACATATCGTTTCATGTCTGGTGTAATTCAAGTGCAACGAAGTCTCTCCCCCCTTCCTCTTTAAAGTCTTACCAAAAAAAAGGGATTTCATGTACTTCCTGTATAGAGCAGCTGAAAGCTTATGAGGGTAATTCTTTTTGGACATCTTTTGAAAATATTTCAGTGAATCTCCCCCGTTTGGTAAACAACTACCGATGAAGATGTAACAGTTAAAACAGAGATTAAAGTGTCTGCCTCAGTGAGTCACTTCAGGGCTGATCGGATAATGAAGTCTGGCCAGGAGCCCCAGACTAATGCGGTTCTGTGTTTTCCAGCATGCTACAAACACAACATGACAACTGGCAGCACTCATCTCTCTCCATCTGGGATGAGCTGCCTGCCAATGCCCTACTCCTCTCTGCCCCCCCTCTCTCCCCCAAATCAACCTCCACCCCAAACTCACATGACACATGGCCCACTGTTTGTTGGCTCTCCATCAGTGCAAGACCAATGGCTTGGCCCTGTATCCTGGGACTTCCGATGGTCAGGCCCGTTGTCCACTCACCCCCAATACCCCCTTAGCTCACCCTCTTACTGCAGGCCAAGTCAGGCCCACTCACTTCCTGGGGGGACGTGACAGAGCGCAGGTCCATAGCGGAGCCGTCATGACCGGTAAAATGGGCTAATTGCTGCTTGGCTCTTCTTCTTTTTTACACCACAGACACTGATTGATATGATTGCTGTCACGACCTTGGCTCAAAAAAAGATCTCATTTGGACTGTGGGATTTGATAAGTAGTGTCCAAATGTTTCATGATCTATTCTATAACACATAGGTTTGAGCAAACTCTGATTGGTCAATAGGCGTGTTTGATTCCACGATCAAACAACGATCAAATAGAACGTGCCTAATCACAAAGTATCCAGTGGCCTACACACGCCACTAGCCTACCGAAACTATTTCCATGAGCCTACATCGTGTGGTTTCCATAGCGAAGTTTAGCGACACACAGCCGTTACACTGTTATGCATTGTCTCTCGTTGGAAATCGGTAGCTACAAAATGTCAGATTTTAAAGTTAATTTTGATTTGTTTAGTGAAGAGTCTGGCACTGCTACGCGTTACACAAACCATTGCGTCAGAAGCACCTGCATACAGCGGCTGGCGGAGGAAGGGTTGGAGGCCAGAGAAATCATGTCCGTTAGCGGACATAAAAACGAGTCATCGCTTCGCAGCGACTGGGCTCCATCTCTAGACAACAGAAAGATGTGGAGCCATGGGCGCGGGAAGGGGGGTGCTGAGGGCGTTGCAGCACCCCCTAGCGGCAGGCAGGGGGTGCGGAGCTCCCCTGTCTGAATTATTATTTGACGGTTATTGCTGCTCCCGCTGTGCATAATCTGTGTAATATGTAGCCAATAAATTCCACATTGTTGGTAAAATAATATTTTGGCCTGCCCCGAATGTTTTTTCTGTAGCCCCGGACAATTCTACCTCAATAATATAATACATTAACCGTGCTTTACGTGAACCTCATCAAGACACTAGAAAGGA
>NW_011335341.1:0-8766 GCF_000735185.1 Notothenia coriiceps | reverse complement strand
ACCTGGAGTAAATCCACAAGCTACCCTGCAGTATACAAAGTCATTCAAACTAGCTGCACCTTTACCAGCTTTGAGAACACTTTAATGATCAATCATTATAAAACATATCATATCTATTATTCTGAAATGGACCAATCTGCACAATGACTACTTTTACTGTCGCTACTTTCACTATATTTTGATGATAATACTTTTCTACTTTTACTTGAGGAACATTTTGACTGCAGGAATTTTACTGAAACAGAGTATTCCTAGACTCTGGTACTTCTACTTTTACTCAAGTACAAGATCTGAGTACTTCTACTTTTACCCAAGTACAAGACCTGAGTACTTCTACTTTTACCCAAGTACAAGACCTGAGTACTTATACTTTTACTCAAGTCCAAGACCTGAGTACTTCTACTTTTACTCAAGTACAAGATCTGAGTACTTCTACTTTTACTCAAGTACAAGATCTGAGTACTTCTACTTTTACTCAAGTTCAAGACCTGAGTACTTCTACTTTTACTCAAGTACAAGACCTGAGTACTTCTACTTTTACTCAA
Source organism: Notothenia coriiceps (assembly GCF_000735185.1). Taxonomy (NCBI): domain Eukaryota; kingdom Metazoa; phylum Chordata; class Actinopteri; order Perciformes; family Nototheniidae; genus Notothenia; species Notothenia coriiceps. Next base: position 8,221 of record NW_011335341.1, on the reverse strand, counting down.
GTACAAGATCTGAGTACTTCTACTTTTACTCAAGTTCAAGATCTGAGTACTTCTACTTTAACTCAAGTTCAAGATTTGAGTACTTCTACTTTTACTCAAGAACAAGATCTGAGTACTTCTACTTTTACTCAAGAACAAGATCTGAGTACTTCTACTTTTACAAGATCTGAGTACTTCTACTTTTACTCAAGAACAAGATCTGAGTACTTCTACTTGGTGTTAACAAATGAAGATGATATAACAATGAACACAGGCTGCCACAGCATGGTGGCTCCTCCCACTTTACCTTGACTTTGTGAGGTTCGATGAACTCTGCGTAGGCGTTGACGTAGTTGACGTTCTTGTCCCTCAGAGCCACTCTGTAGCCCCAGTTCAAGGAGCCGATGTAGTTGCTCACCGCTTCCTTCATCGTGTCCCAGTTGTGTTTCACTGAGAACACACACACACCTCCATTATTAGAATTCAGAATATTTACAAACAATAACCTTTATTCGTCCCACAGAGGGGGCATGTACATTGTTACAGCCAAAAAGAGCCAAAGACAGCTTCATGTTACCTAAGAAGCACATTATTAAAGATACAAAAAGAATCACAGTGGAGGAACTAAGCAGAATTCTGGTTGGTTGCAAGGGGATCAAATACTTATTTCCCACAGCTATATGCAAATCAATTTCTATCATATATATAATATCAATTTCTGGATTTTATTTTTGATATTCTTACTCTCACTGTTAAAATAAACCTACCGTTAAAAATATAGACTGTTCATTTCTTTGTAAGTGGGCAAACTTACAAAATCTTATTTCCTCCACTGCATATTGCACAATTAATAGAATTGAGACAATCACTACTTCTGACAAGGTTTGCCTCGACGACATTTACCGCGGCAGACCGGTCCGATGTCGCCCCTGCGTGACCTCCGGGGTCTCTGCTGCTCTGAGGCCTCACCTTTCTCGTCGATCTCCCAGCCGAACTTGCGTGCGTCCTGAATGGCGGTTCCCAACATGGCCGTCTGATGCATCAGCTTCTTGGGGATGCAGCCCACGTTCACACAGGTTCCCCCCAGACCTGAAAGACAATTGGAAATAGTCAATGGTGCTCTAGGAGGAGATTCAGGTGATAAGGTGGAGGGGGGGGGGTTACCTTGGTTGGTGATTGGCTAATGCTTACACAAGCCAACAAAACGTTATGACATCATAAAGTTGCCAAAATCTGATCAGCTCATTTTCAGACTGGTTTCATTTATTGTGTTCCTTTGTGTTGTCTCATCATTAAGTGTTAATGATGAGACAAACAAATATAATTGGAGGATGTGACCCTCTTTAACGGTCACACAGACATGCACACAGTGAAATTTGACCACAGGGCAACACGGTAGCAATACGTTGAAATAATCAATACAGAGAGTTAAAGATACTCAGCATCCCTAATCTATACAAGTGTCCTTGAAATGACGCCTCTTACCCCAGGTGGTTCCCTTTGGAGTGGGCACCACATAGTCCAGCACAATGGCCTTCTTCCCCAAGGCAGCAGCTTCCTGTGATATCACATTAAACATCATTATTTATAGGTTTCTGCAGAATGTTTGTAAGTTAAAGAGGACGTATAATGTTCATTTTCAGGTTCAAATTTGTATTTTGTGCTTCTAATGTGACATGTGTACAAGCTTTAACGTTCAACTAATGCTGCCCTTTGGGATCTTAGCCCGTGCACTACAGTAAATAACACACTAGGGGAAAGGGGAAACCCTAAAAAGCAGATCAGGGCTTCTATTTATATATTTTTTACTTATTCTATATTAGTTATTTTCTCACATTCCCCTTTACATCCATTAGTACTCCAATTTAGATTAAGTTTCTTTAACGAGGGGTCACAACATGTAGAAGGTCTCAACTCCCCAAAGATATACATGAGAATATGAAAAACAAAACATATAGGAATCAAATCAATATTAACACTGAGAACGTAAAGTTATATATATAAGGTCATCCTACATATTACAAGAATACATTCCAATACACTTAGAACACATATCCACATCAGGGCTTCTTTAACGAATCATAGAACAGTGAGTGTGAATGTGTTTAATGGAGTCACCTTAGAGCAGGCCAGGCCTCCAGACCCCCCCCCGATGACGATCAGGTCGTAGTCGTACGCTTCAGTCTCTGCACACAGGAGCTGCTGCAGGCTGCCGTCTTTATGAGCCTGACAGGAGCATCGATGAATACAGCGTTCAATCAATACAGCAGTTATTCTTTCACAGAGACTCGTATCAAGTGTAGCTGAATGGAATCAACATCTCATATTTAACAGGCATTCTCATAACAGCTGTTTTAATTATTGTCCCAGTACAAGCGGTGCTATTTCAATGACAAGTGAACAAAATAGCTGCTGACGTATTTGGTCATTGTGCCATCAAGAGCAGTCTAGAGTTGCAACGATCAATCATCAGAATAATAGACAGGAAATAATCCAGCACGCTCGTGAACTGTTCTGTTAGTTCGCCGGAGCCTCGCAGCGGGGTTCCTTGCAGCGTGCAACATGCGGCGATTCGGTTTCTCGTAAGGTCTCCCTTTCTGTTGGGTCTTTTTTTTTTTACAATTTTTTTTTTGTTTTTTTCTTGTGCGTCAGTCAACCACACCAATCAGAAGTGCTGTGCTCCACATGTACCAGCCATTGTTAACCAATCAGAAGTGCTGAGCTCCACATGTACCAGCCATTGTTAACCAATCAGAAGTGCTGTGCTCCACATGTACCAGCCATTGTTAACCAATCAGAAGTGGCCCATGATAGAAGGTGATAGACAGATTGATCCAATCACCTGCCAAGTATTTTCGAAAGTGCCTGCCCTTTCCAAATGGCTTCCAATGGAGCTCTCCTCGATGGTTTGGTGAAACCATCTGAGTCAGGTTAGTAATGCTCCATCACATGTTTCTATTACACGGTGAGTCTTAAACTGAAGCTTGACTTTAAACCCAACCGAAGTTTCATGTAAGTTTAGTTCTTTCACTCGTAGCTCGGGCTGCGGGGGTGCTAGAGACGGGAGCATGTTGATACGACCTTCCTAGCCGGAGATATGGCCGCATTTTACAATAAACTTCCGTTGGGTCGCTTAAAAACAAATATCGCAATTCCAATCGCAATATTTGTCGGAAAAAAAATCGCAATTAGATTTTTTTTTCCAAAATCGTGCAGCCCTAGCGTAGAGCCAGGGATCATTGTCAAAGTCAAAGTCAGCTTTATTGTCAAGAATTCTACATGTTGTACATCCAGAAATATCGTTTAGTTAATTGATCGTAGATGGCGTCGTGCTCGCGGACAGACACAAAAATATACTTTGGCGGCCGTTAATATAACACATAAACAAACTGTTACTGACAGCCCTAAGGAAGTCAACGGTAAAACTAAGGCCACATTAACCAGCCGACCGTAAGAAAGAGATATAATGGATAGAAATAGTAAAAAAACATGTTGGGTGCTTTTTAAAACTTAACCAGCACAGTGCCAGTTTGACAATAAGTCTCGTAAAATCAGCACATAGCGCTCCATACAACATGTTTATATAACAAAAAATAAAAACAGCACGTCTCATGTAACCGTTAGTTTCTCCAGCTCTTCCCATCATTTAACATCAATACTTCTCCTTTGTTGTCCGTCTCACACGTAAGGAGCACGATATAAGAACATATCCCAACGTTACCCTCTCAATGAAATAATGAATGAACTGAAAATGTTGTTTCTAAAAACACATTGGAATAAATCCTAGATTATAAAAAGGGGTCTTACAGGTTCAGGAAGGTGTGAGGAGGGAAAAGAGCCAATAGCCTGTGGAGGTTGAATTCAACGTCAAAGTTACTGGATGACCTGCTGTCGCTTGATTATCAGTTCTCAGTGTTATACGGTCCGCCTGCTCTCCATTTACACGTTTACGGGTAGCCCTAACGCCATAAAGCAGCTCAAACACATCCTCTCCCCGCATCAGATCACTTCAAAGCGCGTCGTCATGCAGACATTATCTCACGTTCCTAAGTATTTCCTCAAAAGGAACATCCGTTGCTTATCGTGGGCCTGTCCTCTCGTGCACTCTTTCCTTTCTGTTCCGGCTGCTGTGACAAAGATCTACTGAATGTCCTTGTGTTCCTCGGTTTGGACACGCTGCGTTTCACAAGGCATGTTTGAGCAAAAACAAGACGCTGAGATAATACTTTGTTGTCAGATCAAGTCTTCAGTATTTCTTGCATCACTGCAGCTCCATTGGCAACGTCAACAAGGAAACAGAAATCCAAAATACTATCGCAACCACTGCAGACAATAGGTTCAAGGCCCTTTAACGTACATTTGATCTGGGATTGAACTGTATTTAATTGGAGGATTGACTCTTTGCACAAAGAGTGCTTCAGTCTTACTTTATTTAATCATGAGACCCTAATAGTGGGATGAAAGCAGTGGGTTCAGCTTCAATTCGAGCCAAACAGACTTGTTTTCACGCCATTTAAATTCAAATGCTTGAGTAACATGTCCCCTAAGGAGATATGAATTTGCAGGTGTTGTATACCGGGAAGATTTGACTCTCTTTAAGACATAGGGCTGGTCAATTAAATCGTATTTTAAATCGCAATTACGATTTTAGCTTGCAACGGTTATGAAAACAAAATAATCGAAATAAACTTTTTTTTTTTTTTTTTTTTTTAATCTTTATGTTGAATTATACTTAAAGTTCAGGTTAATCAAATGATAACATACTGTTCACATTTTTTTTTCAATAAATGGATAATCGTTTTTAATAATCGTGATTTCAATTGTTGACCCAAATAAATCGAGATTATGTTTTTGCCATAATCGAGCAGCCCTATTAAGACATTTAATAAGATAACCACTCCTCACCTGCAATGTTTTGTCGCAGCCGCCCACGTGCGTCTTGTTGATGAAGACGTTGGGAACACTTTTCTGTCCGGTCATCTCGAGCAGCATATCCTGGAAGTTGGTTCCATCCTCTAAAACAGAACGGTTGAATTAGTGTTAAAAAGCAACCAAATATTGCCGTTTAAGAATGACAATCATTTAATACATCTGCTTTTCATATGACAGTGTATGAGTAATAGACACAGGATAGGCCTAAATAGCTAAAAGGGGGAAGCATGACAGAAAATGTGTCTTATAATCACAACTTCCTCTCTGTGCTGACATCTTAGCTTCTTACTACACACACAGGCTGTGATTAAACTGTTATCTACTTTTCAAAGTGTGCAAGTAGTCAGTTAAAACTATGGTTAAGTCAAGTGTGTTACAGTCAGAGTCTAATAGTAAAGCAAAGCTGATGAGTTTAATTTCCATATTAATTTAAACAGGAAGTCAACTGGACCTTTGCTAAGAGGTTAGAGAAATAATCTTAAACTTCATTAACAGTGAATATATTTGTTTACACACTTATTCTCTGCCTTAGAAGGAGGATACGACTTTGTTAGGTTCCCTTGTGTTGCGTAATTTGCCTCCGATATAAATGTCCTTACAATTTAAATACTTTGAATCTAGCTGAAGCATTACATACTAGAAAAACATTTATTTAGGGGAGGTCAATTGTATTCATAATAGAGATTAAGTTGGTTAATAACTCAATGATTAAACATCTCTATATACTTCCTTTAACAAATGTAAAGCTGAAATTATTAGCTCTTACGACAGAGCCGTTTCCTGAGATCTGGCACGAGGCCAAGGTATCTTCAGGGAGTGACTCAGCATTTTCTGCTGCTGCAAAGTACAACACCATGGCTAAACATCCAAATTTAAGCTAAAACCACGGAAATGTAAGTTATATTAACATCCTATTCAATTAGGCAAAGTAATGGGGTATCACTTGACTTTAACTCCAGAAAAAGCCCTCCAGAAGCACTCAACTAAACACTATAATGTAAGCAGATAAAGACAATTGTTATGAGTGTTTAAGGTAAAGTATTTGTCAGGAATTTCTCACCTATAAGATCCAACTCCACCGCATTAAACTCGAGTTTCAGCTCTTTGAACAAGTCTTTCACCTACAAGATAAAATACATTCATTTATTCAGTCACATGTTACAAATTCTCCCATTACACAAGAAAGCCATAACACAACATTCACTTAAGTGTCTTGACATACAAATACTCCAAATTCATCATTCAATTAGTAAACAAGCTTATTAAACCCCTTTATTCATGTCAATTGTTGGATAACATCGCTTGGTGTGTAAGTTATGAAAGCGAATGAAAGATATGAGCTGTAAGAAACCCAGATATTGGCACTTTTACTTAAGTAATCTATCCGAGTACTTCCTCCAACACTCTTTATTATGCCAGTTTGCAAACGTTTTACAATGAAATGCGAACAAACTGCTATCTTGATCAACTTGTATCAAAAATATTTCTTATTCAACCTCCAGCAAAGCGACTGTCTGTAGTAACGTGACAGGATGACCCAGCAATTAGACGGAGCCCTTTGTGGGCTGGTTATATCATCTACTCAAATATATTATTATTTTTTACAGCTTATTTAATTAAACAGATTCACTTTGTTCAGAATATAAACTTTTTTTTTTTAATATAGCATGGGTAAATGACAAACAACAAGAAACACAGATACTAGTACTTTAAGTATATGTTGATGCCAATACTTTTGGGCTTTTACTTGAGTAACATTTTGAATGTAGGACTTGTTCTGAGACTTGTGTAATGTGTTGTAATCTGAACTGCATTTAACCTCAGTAGCCGCAGTCTGTGGTAACGTGACAGGATGACGCAGCAATTAGACGGAGCCCATTCACTACTTCATGGCAGTAGATGGAAGTTTCCCAGCCAAGCAAGGCTAACTTAAATAGACTGAATAAACCGCTTACCGTCACACAATACGGGCAGTAGCTCTTACTGAAAACCATCACTTGGTTGGAGTCGATCAGCAGCTGAATCTGGGATTTCAGATCATTCTTCCCGGTGTCATTTTCGATGGGAGGCATTTTTCAAGGTGTTTCCGTCCGCCTGCACAGGGGCAAGCTTCGATAGACGGCTGGAGGAAAACGTTAAACCGAAGAAACAATCTTTTAATAAATCCACCAATGTGTCCCGGGACTTTTATCCAAGCGGAAATGTAAACAAACAAAAAAGTCGCCGGTTGTGACCTCCTCCGTTCCTGTCCAACTGCCGTCAGCCGCCTGTCTACACACCGCGCCAAACCGCTCTGAGCATTTCTTGCCGGTGCTGCTTTGGGAGCACTCGATTTGGGTCACCGTGTTCCCCGTCTGTTGCTTTGCTCGTCATTGTAAACAGGAAGAACTCCACCCACGCGGAGGAAGTCTTACAACAAAACGAACACTCCTATATAAACGTCACAGACTCGCCTATTTTTTTTTTTTTGTAGAGCTTTATTGGAAAAAGGCATGACATAAAAAGCTTTCAGATACTTAAAAGAAACAAATACAAATACTTTAAAGTAATCAAACAAAGTGAAGTGCATACAAGGTCTAGGGCTTTTTTTTTAAATAATATTTTTAAATTGTGATTAACAGTTTAATTGCATTTTTGTATTTCATTCATTTTAAAGGGCTTTAAATAGAGGAAGAAACTCATTGTGGAATACATCAAATGTAGGGAAAAGCAAAATGTTTATTAATTTATTTAATAAGACGCGTTTGTAGTGTACTAACATAAATAAATACGATGAAAACTAAAATAAGCAGCCATACAGGCGTCCTTCGAAGACAGCTAACCCTAAACTGAGATACAAATGAAGCAAAGAAGACAACACGTAATTTGATAATAATAATTAAGTGGTAGCTCTGAGCATTTCAGGTTTCTATTCCTACATTGTTGTGGGTTCATGTGCAATAATCAGGTATCTAGCGCCATCTATTGGTTAAACTAGCCAATGACAGTTAAAAACATCAATCCTAGTCAGAGCATGACACCTGAAAATTCCCTGTGTTTTTTTTTTTTTATATTTCTGTTGTCAATTATTGTCTTTTATTGTGATTGTTGTGTTTTTATTACATGTACAGCAGTTTGGGTCGACCAAAAATCGCTTTTAAATGTGCTATATAAATGAAACTTGATTTGATTGGAATCTGGTGCACTTGAGAGCAACATTAAGAGATGTATGGATACATCTCTCAACACATATGAAACAGAACTGTAAACAGATTTACTTTTTCTTTATGGATATTTTACAAATCACTCCCCTTTTAAACTGTATTCTTGT
>NW_011335340.1:0-236 GCF_000735185.1 Notothenia coriiceps | reverse complement strand
TGTAGAGGTGTGTGTGTGTGTGTGTGCGTGTGTGTGTAGAGGTGTGTGTGTAGAGGTGTGTGTGTAGAGGTGTGTGTGTAGAGGTGTGTGTGTGTGTGTGTGTAGAGGTGTGTGTGTAGAGGTGTGTGTGTAGAGGTGTGTGTGTAGAGGTGTGTGTGTGGGGGTGTGTGTGTAGAGGTGTGTGTGGCTATAACAAAGCAGCCTGCAGTCGCTCTTTAGATGTCTATTGAAGGTAA
>NW_011335339.1:1572-4494 GCF_000735185.1 Notothenia coriiceps | reverse complement strand
GAGGGACGCGTTGCCATGGCAACGGCATATGAGGACATCCCATAATTGACATAGAGCTGTTGAGGGCCGGACCATTAATGATAGTCTGAAGTCTGGTGCTGTTTGGACGATTTTCCATTGACTTACAACAACATGGTATTTTATGGCGAAGGAAGCGTTGCCATGGCAACGGCATATGATGTCATCCCATAATTGGCGTAGAGGTGTTGAGGGCCGGACCATTAGCCATCATCTGAAGTCTGGTGCCGTTTGGACGATGTTCCATTGAGTTAAAACAACATCGTATTTTTTGGCGAAGGATGCGTTGCCATGGCAACGACATATGAGGACATCCCATAATTGACATAGAGCTGTTGAGGGCCAGACCATTAGTCATCATCTGAAGTCTGGTGCCTTTTGGACGATTTTCCATTGAATTACGACAACACCAGGTTTTTTGGCGAGGGATGCGTTGCCATGGCAACGGCATATGATGACATCCCATAATTGACATAGAGGTGTTGAGGGCCGGACCATTAATGATAGTCTGAAGTCTGGTGCCGGCTCTGGAATTCCCTCCCCCAAGATCTCCGTGACTTTGAGTCCCTCACAGTCTTTCAGTCCCGCCTCAAAACATATCTTTTCATCTCTGTCTACCCATAAGCCCCCCCCCCTCTTAATCAACTTCCTCTTGACTGCCTTTTTATTTATTTGTATTTGACTATACTTACTTGTTTGCCTGTCCTTGTTTGTCTACCCTCCCTCATATTGTAAAGCGTCTTTGAGTTGTGAAAAGCGCTATATAAATAAAATGCATTATTATTATTATTATCAAGCCTTAGCAGACGACATAAAACACGATTAAACATGATAGTATATAAAACCATGCTCGTATCTACAACCTATAGAAATGCAAAACGGCCTCAGTTTAGACGTAATTCTGTCCTCCTGCTTACCGTATCATTTATGAGAATACATGTCATAACATTAACACAACACATTCGAAGTGGTTTTCAATAACATATCCGTATTTATTTATTTCTCCAAGTTATGTTTTTGTGTGCACTGAGGAGTCTCAAACAGGTGTTTATTTAATCATTTTAAGATTGGCTTCAATCAATTTTTGCGAATGAATTCTTCATATATGATACATGAGAGGTAACTTGATATTTATGGTATTATTTTCAAATATTTTTCTCCATTCTTCCTTCTGCCAACGGTGTCGCAGTTTCGTTGTTACTCCAGGAGAGGTCCTCGGTGATGTGCACCCCCAGGAATTTGGTGCAGTACTTGTTCAGTATTAGCCATGGTAGGGAGAGAGATTTGAGAGGTAGCCAGTTAAGTTCATTGCAGGGACATTTAGTTTGTGTCTATATATATATATATATATATATATATATATAAAAAAAAAACTACCATCTCAATTAACTTTTAAGTGTTGACAAACAAAACAAATATTATGAAGACAAGGAATATGAACCAAAAAATCAGGACAACTACAGCAGATGTATAAACCTGACCATATAGGAGAAACTAATTATTTGTGTTATGTATACAAACTTGGGAAGCAAGCTACCCACATGCTGGAACAGACATTACAGATTTGGATGTTAAATTGATGTACCGAATGTACGTGCCATGGTCTGGACAGGCAGGAAGTAATAGAAAAGCAGTTGAAGTCCACCACATCGAATCTAACAGATGTCTTTTAAAGTCCTATCATATAGACATATTGAATGACATTAAGAATTTTAAAGTAATTTTGTATCAGCTATTTGCTTCTGTCAAAACTGTCACTATTATCGTTGGCCCCATTCAACCCATGGTGAACTTTAAACCTGTTTGCACTTTTGTATTTCTTCTTCTTTTTCTTCTTAACCGACTTGATAAGATGTTCAGTAACAGTTATATTTAAAATAAAAAGCTGTACGCTTAATGTCTGTTTGGCTGGAAAGTGTGCTCTCTACTCTGGATCGATCAGCGCCGCCGGAGAGAGGACCTGAGCACTGATGTGTTCAAGTCCTTTGTGAGCTTAACAGCAGCAGCAGGTTGGGGTGCAAATGAAAGCGGGGCCAGAGGGCTATTAAACAGCGGCCTGAGAAGTGTCTCCATGTAATGGCTATTGAACAGGATGCTCCAAACGAGAGGTAATCAAAGCCGAGTGTAATTACACACTCCTCTGTGCTTTTCCAAAGCCGGGCCATTGTGCCCTGAGCTCTCAACATCTAATGACACAGGTAAAGGATCAAGCAGGGCTGAGGATGAAAAGTGGCAGAGCAGGGATGCAATTATGTACCAATTGCAAGCCGGTGTTCGCAATTTAGCCTCTCTACAAGGGCAAGAATGATAAATGCAAAATAAATAAATAAGAAAACGTCAAAAAAGTCTACCAATAAGACTGGAAGATCATCAGGTGATATAGTCACGTTAGAATTGGGAGGGCTGCTATTGGACAGACTGCCATTACTTGCATTATTTGACAATACATTCCCATTTCTGTGCTAGTCACATTATTTACAGGAGATCTGGATACAAACAAAGCCTAAAAGACTGTCAAGCTTCTGAATGTTCACTTAACACATCAAAACTCCTCTTTGAGTGCTCCAAATCTTCTGTGCAAGCGTCTTCATCACTGAGCGGGGGCAAAGCAGATGGAGGACATTGGGGGGGAACATCATAAAAAAAATATGTTGTGCCAAATACAGTCCTTTCTTAAATCATTGAGCAGTTCCATCCATTATTAGACTCATTCACACCTACAGGCAAAGTAAAATGTCCACTTCACCTACAGTACAGGTTCAGTGTTTGAAGCATAGAGGAGACCCCCCCCTCCCGGAACACAGGAAGAGCATGCAGTCAACAGATTAAATAGTGACATTCTGTGCTGCACATATAATTATTCCAGCCTTCAATGTCCCGACCTTCCTTTACCCCCCCCCCCCC
>NW_011335339.1:0-1543 GCF_000735185.1 Notothenia coriiceps | reverse complement strand
CCACACACACACACACACACACACACACACACACACACACACACACACACACACACACAGCTGAGTTTTCTTGCTTGTTTGCAGTACTCTCAGGGTTCTTTGTCCTCATGCATTAATAATTGCTTCTGGCAAAAGTTGATTGCCGTTAAAGTGTCACTAGAGGTGATTGACAGCTGCTTTGCTCCTGACATTTACAAGCTGTTGAGGAAAACCCCCGCGTCGCTGAGCGCTGATCTACTTGCTGTTTGATTTAGGGAAATTGGAAGTCTTGTGATAAAGGCATCCTTTAATGCCAGTCTTCTAAGAATGATGTTTTATGGGAATCGATTCTCAAACAGTGATATACAGCCAATGGCACACTGAGTGCCAATGAAAAAGTAATGGGATGTTCCTCGAGCAGGGCAAATATTAAAGGGGATTAGTATAAGTCTTTATCACCGGCTGCCTGGGTTTGTGTCATTGGCAATATGTTTATATTTTTGTTTTTAATGAACGAGGACCATATTAACTTATTTCATTCTAAGGTTTTCAAATGACATATTTCCAAAATGTCCATGGCATGTTGATTATATTAACACAGTTGACAGTGTGTTAGGTACTCCTAAAACTAATGAATTAAATACAACAGTCCTGCAAAATGTCCTTCATGAAAGTTACAGTATAATGCTCAGTTTTTGTTCAATGTGTTTTAGAGGTGCTGATGCAAATGTAAGATTTTTCTTTTTTGGAGGGTGTAGTTTTTGAATTATGTTGAACTGTATGATATTATGCTAGAGTATAGTACGGTAGGCTGAACACATCCTGCAACTACAGTATCTCTGAATGTGACACAGAGGTAAAATCTCCTTGATCTGTATATTCTATATTAGAAGTATTTGAATGCAATACTTTGAATATTGCATTCAATACTTAGAATTATTTGAATGCAATATTCAACAAATGACTGCTTGCAATAGAGCGGTGCAGTGATGACAAAAAGCCAATGGGATTTTTCTAGAGGTGATAAGTAACTAAGTACATGTACTCAAGTACTGTACTTAAGTACAATTTTGAGGGACCTGTACTTTACTTCAGTATTTCCATTTGCTGTTTCTTTTTACTTTTACCCCAATACATTTCAGTGGTACATGGTGTACTTTTACTCCCCTACATGTATTTAATACCTTCAGTTACTTTACAGATCTGGATGAATGATGTGAAATATAATCAAGTGTTAAATCAGACTTTAGTTCCACCTGGAGTAAATTAACAAGCTACCCTGCAGTATACAAAGTCATTCAAACTAGCTGTACCTTTACCAGCTTTGAGAACACTTTCATGATCAATCATTATAAAACATATCATATATATTATTTTTGAAATGGGCCAATCTGCACAATGACTACTTTTACTTTTGGTACTTTAAGTATCTTTTGATACTAACACTTTTGTACTTTTACCTCAGTAACATTTTGAATGCAAGACTTTTCTTGTAACAGAGTATTCCTGCACTCAGATCTTGTACTTGAGTAAAGTAGAAGTACCAGAGTGCTTCTCCCACCTC
>NW_011335338.1:0-3273 GCF_000735185.1 Notothenia coriiceps | reverse complement strand
ACGAGCCCTCCATCGTTGCTTCCAGTCATCCCGGTGAAGTCATGTGGCCGTGCTGTAGTTTCTTTATAGCCCAACATTAGCCTCCTTTAGCTTACCGGTGGTGACGTGAAGTCATGTGACCGTGCTGTAGTTCCTTTATAGCCCAACATTAGCCTCCTTTCGCTTACCGGTGGTGACGTGAAGTCATGTGACCGTGCTGTAGTTCCTTTATAGCCCAACATTAGCCTCCTTTAGCTTAGCGGTGGTGAAGTGAAGTCATGTGACCTTGCTGTAGTAACGAGTGTCCCAAACATGAAGGAAAACTGTTATTTCATTGGGTTAAAGTAGTAATGTAGAACTGGAAGATTCAAATCCAATCCTTATTTGATCTTCAAACTCATACAATGCACTGAACAGACAATTGGCTCTGTATTTAACCCATTCAAGTAATAGGTGAACTTGCACCTTTCAAAGCACAAACCTTCACTCTATATTTGGTCAGATTTGGTGTTTGAACCGGCGACCCTCCATTTCCCAAGCCAAGCCTTATAGACTTAGTTGCTGTCCACCGTATATGTATTGGTCAACTCTGTGGTTAAACGCTGCATCATGATCTCAGAGGTTCTGAATGGATGAAACCGGAGGAGAACAGAAAGACAGAGGGACTCGTGCCAGAGACACTTTGAGCCAATTCTTCTCTCCGCCGGCCAAACAACAGCCGTGACCTCCCTTCCTCCGACTGAAACCCAACTGAGTCCGAGTGCCACTTGTCCTCTGAAACCCTCAGAGATGATGAGAGTCACTACTCAAACTGCAGCTTCTGCTCCACTTGGCAAAATTCATTCCAGCTCAAGCCAAACTGAAAAAAAGACTTTACCAGCCAAAACACACAATACTACAAAGTGATACCTATGAGTTTACTACATCCAGAGCATTGGAGAAAGCTTTGAAATAGACCCTTGAGCCACTAGGACTGATAGCAAATCTTATTTTATCTCTGAAGGTGATTGCAAAGGGACACATTAAGGCCCAAATCCAAACTGTTTCTGTTCAATTTATGTATTTAACTTGGTGTTTTTTAAACTTTCGACCCAATCGAAATCTATTCCCGTACATAAAAGCTCAAATAAAATATGCTTCTTGGCAAGGGTTAGGGTTTGGGTTAAGTGTGTCATTTTCATATCTCTAATAATGTGTATGCATGTTTCTTGCTGTAACAAAAGCACATTTCCCCTCTGTGGGACGAATAAAGGTATTCTGATTCTGATTCTGAGGTAAACTAAGTATACACAAGAAAATGAAATATGTGGAGTGGGAAAAACAGAGTTTGCCTGTTATTAATCTACATATTTTCTTTTGTTTATGTAACATCTAACTTCTCAACTTTATGAAGCTTTTTCTAATCTTACAATGTGTTGGTTTGAAAAACAGCAATGGCTAACTAGAGGGTGCATGTTTCGACATCCCTTGAGTGGGTGTTAACTTGTTTTTGTCAGAGTGTTCACGCCCGAGCGAGCCTCTTAAAAGCCACTCAGCTAAATGTAATGTAATGGGAGGCAATGTTTGACTCGGGTAAAACATCTATATATTTCATCACGCTCGATTTGAGCAGATGAACGCTCGACTTAAAACGCCTCGATGATCCATCTGCAAATCTCTCTGCTGTCATTATTGATCACTTCAAAGAAAAACAGCACTTTCTCATTCTGTAGTGTTTTTATTCAAGCACTCAAATGTGTGTGTGTGTGTTGGATTTCATGTACTTGTGTGTAAGTATGTTAATAAGTAAAATATATGGATGAATGTGTGTTTGTCTGTGTGGGGAGATGGTCTGATATGTTAACAGGCGTCTATAGGCCAAAAGAAGCTCATGAATGATTTGAAAATCCCATTTTGTTTTGTCATGTTGAACGTACACTCAAATGTTTGAGGAAAAACGTAGCTTTACGCAGAAAAAGTTGCTAATTGAGCCGAAAAATGAAAAGGTGGCACTGTAATACTTAGATCCATCAATTAAATCATATTCATTATACATACCACAAATGCTATTAAAGTTTTGGAGAAAAAAGTCAGAAAAAGTAGAAGAAAGAAAATGAAAGAAAAATCTGAATTTAAAGTGGACCTATCATGCTATATTTTTAATAATATATTGTAGGACCATACTTATATAAAACATGTCTGTGAAGTTTTTTTTTCAAAATACCAAACAGATCATGCATTTTAGCCATGCCTCATTTCGCTCTATTTGCTGTATTCCAGCCCTGTTTTTGTAAGAGCTGATTCTGTGGCAAATGCAGCTGACCACGCCCCCCTGCAGGAGAGGGGGGTGAGGCACGAGCGTCATGTTACCATGCTGTTACCATGCTGTTACCATGCTGTTACCATGCTGTTACCATGCAACGGCAACCTCTCATTCCCCTGATAGGTGGAGAGTTTCCCATATAGGCGGAGCACCCGTTTCTGACGTCAGAACAATTTCAAATCTAGATCAGATCCGCTGCAGCCCCGTTTTTAGAGACTTGGGAATGGAGGAAAAGAGAGAGGGTTGTGTTTTCTGACACTTGGTGAGTTCCCTGACACACAGAGGACACATATTCATGTATAAAAGACGTACCAAAGTGCATTTTGCATGATAGGTCCCCTTTAAGTAAATGTCGGAATAAAATCAGAGAAAAAAATAAAAAGATAATGAGAAAATATAATCTGAATTCTTTAATCTCAGATCTCGAAAAAAAAATTCACACGAGGCCCGAATCCTCTTCCGTAGAAACTGATATCTCCCCACAGTCTCATATCTCTAAAGAAGCTTCATTGAAAGCGGCTTCTCTTCGTTCCAGGGCTTCGTAGGTCATCGGATGATAACAACAGATTCATCACCGGTTTAATTTCCTTTGAGATTAAAAAGGTTTTCTCAGTTGATCTTTTTGAGGATCTGATTAGTTTGTTGTTTTCCGTGCTCCGTCACCTGTGTTCATTTCCTCCTTTGTTGACTTCCTCGCTCACAGTTTTAATTATTAATCTGATCTCGTTAAACAGTTCATTTCACCATCTGTGTTTGATCTCGTTAGTTCATAGACGTATACATGAGTTAGAGATTGCAAAAGTATAAAAACAGTTTTACAATACAGGGATGTTTTCTAATCACTTGATCAATTTAGCATTTTCCCTGAGCCTCATCAGCTGAAAGATATTAATGAACTCTGCACGCTGCTTAGAGAAGAGAAGCACAGCGGCTACCAACTGCAGAAACACTCCCTAACTGTGTGTGTGTGTGTGTGTGTGTGTGTGTGTGTG
>NW_011335337.1:0-1176 GCF_000735185.1 Notothenia coriiceps | reverse complement strand
ATCTTGTCCCTTATCCAAGCCAAAATGTGTGTTTTTATGTGTGTGTGTGTCTGTGTGTCTGTGTGTCTGTGTGTCTGTGTGTGTGTGTGTGTGTGTGTGTGTGTGTGTGTGTGTGTGTGTGTGTGTGTGTGTGTGTGTGTGTGTGTGTGTGTGTGTGTGTGTGCAGTCGTCTGATCTATCCAGGTGCAGTGACGCTGATCATCGCCACCTTAACGTTTCCTCCTGGATTTGGACAGTTCATGGCTGGAGAGGTTCGACTTAATCAATGTTTGACTTCTTTTTGATGCTTGTTCATTTAATATTTAAGACATATTTTGAAAAAGGAAGGTTATGGAGGACGTTGAAGTAAAATGAAGGCTGTAACAATAAGAATATTATGAGGAACTTTGAGGGAAAGTCCACGCATTTGACACGTCATAGTAGTTGTGTTGGCTAGTTCTACGTTTGGACTCATTTGTATAGAAGCTTTTGAGAAGAAGTCTGATTGAATGCCTCAAGTGTAATCACTTTGTTGAGGCTGTTAGAAGAAGTAAGTGAGTAATAAGTTAGAAGAAGAAGATTTTGGATATTCTAATGGTCGTTTTAACGGGTTTTTAAAGACAGTATTACAGTAAAATAATGTTATCCTCTGAATTGACCAGTTCTATTAGTTGCCTTTAACAAGTTAATTAGCATAATCAATGTTAATAGCAAACATTTGGTCAAACATATTGTCATATATGATTTTCTTTATATCTCAAAGCCCTGGCACAAAACGTTTTGTTTTCAAATGAAGTGTAAAGACGTGTCTGTGTGTCTCTTCCTGCAGCTGATGCCCAGAGAGTGCATCAACTCCCTGTTTGATAACTTCACCTGGACCAAAATCACAGGATCTGTGAATCCTCCCGGCCTGGGTCGCTCCGCCGCGTGGCTTCATCCTCACGTCAGCGTCTTCGTCATCCTCATCCTCTTCATCATCATGAAGGTACCTCACCTCTCTTCTGTCTACAGCAGGCGTGTCCAAACTTGTTTTCTCCGAGGGCCACACACTCAAAAAGATATGAAGGGTTGGGCCGCTCACTAGAGGTATATCGCCTTATCAGTTCAGTTATAAGTTAGCAAAATCAATGAAATGTAGTTAAAGGATGCTTGATACTTGAACATGCCTTAAGAAACACAACAGCCTACATCACAGCT
>NW_011335336.1:0-3295 GCF_000735185.1 Notothenia coriiceps | reverse complement strand
CAAGTACAAACCACAGACTGTCTGTGTCATGGCGAATACAGTCGCTGGTTTATTTATGTCTGTAGGCCGTTGTTGTAAGTGTGGACGGTCGGAGCATATACTGCGTTAGCTTAGTCGATCTCCATTTAGACAACACGCATTTTAAAAGGTTTTTCGCCGTCTGTCTGCAGACTTGTCAAAGCATTAATTCATGGTTTTTACTAACCGGTATCAGTATGTTGTTACTTCGGCATCCTTTTGAAACGTGTATTACAATTAAATCACGGTCAAATATGTTCATTTTGTTGTAGTTGTAGCCCCCTTGCCAGCTATTCTCTCTCTAGTTTAGCATATTCAGCCCGGTTGTTGGCCCGGAAAGAACCTGGATTTTGAACAGAAACCTGCTAGCCGGTTCTACCCCTAGTGGAAACGCAACCAAAAACGGGCCGGGTTTGGCACGGCATGCTTAAACCGCGCTCCGCGCTGTAGTGGAAATGCGCCAATACACTTACACACACACACACACACACACACACACACACACACACACACACACACACACACACACACACACACACACACACACACACACACACACACACACACACACTGTCAGTGGAAGATTTTAAACATATCTTTAGATGAGTTATACAACATATTAATACACACCACAAGTGACGTGGACGTGTGTGACAGCGTGTATACTGACGACACACACACAGACAGACACATTAAAACAGAACATAAGTTGTCTCCTCACAGGTGATTTCAGTCAGACATGGAAGTATGTGTGTGAAAGCATGCTTTTGTTTGCTGTGTGTGTGTGTGTGTGTGTGTGTGTGTGTGTGTGTGTGTGTGTGTGTGTGTGTGTGTGTGTGTGTGTGTGTGTGTGTGTGTGTGTGTGTGTGTGTGTGTGTGTATAAAGTGTCTCCTTGTACTTCTGCTGTGTCAGCAGCTCAGACAGACAGCGCTGTTGTTGTGTACCCACAGAGGAAATAAAATAACGGCCCACGTCTTTTCAACCCACAGACAGCTCTCTCTTTCTCCACCTCCCCCTTTTGTTCCCCCTTTGATATTATCCCTCGTTTCACCCTTTTGCGTTAATTTCTCTCTTCCTTTATCTCGAATCCTTTCCGCGCGTTTTTTTCTATCTCCACTGACTTTTTCAGCTTCCCACATTTGATAAAAAATTCACAATAGAGACATAAATACCTTCATAAGGAAGGAAATAAAATAATTAAATATGTATGTTTAATAAAAAACAAAATTAACACGCCTCAATACCATTTACAAGTAGAACTACCTACTATTTGAGTGTAATGAGTCAAAAAGACAACACACACACAAACACACCCACACACAGTCCTTTTCATTGCCAAAGTAAAATTATGTATTTAAGCCTTAATTAGCTGCATCTCATGTAAAATTCCTTATCTTTAAAGTATTTTCTAAAATTAATGCATCTTCTTACTAAAATGTGTGTTTTTTTCAATAATTTTCTTTTTTTTCTAAAATGTTTTCTAAGCAGTTGCTTGAAAGAGAACACACAGTAAAAACGAGATAAAGATTACAGACTTTTATTATGGCGAGCGCTGGATGGATGATGGAGGGAGAGGAAGCTGAATATGTGGCCAGTTGAATGATGAATGGATGAAGACAGGCAACAGCAGATGGGAAAAGGAAAGAAGGGATAGATGGATGACAGACATGCAGCTGCCAATACCGGTGCCAGGCTGATTCAGTTAAATAAAGTAAAACTGGGTTTGGATGAAGTCACCCAAAGCCAGTTCGTCTTTAAAGTGGACAGTGGGCATCTGAGAGGATAGAAAATGAGTCAAATTAATTTCAATACTCCAGTATTTGAGTGTTTGAGGTCCACATCCTGCAGTTAGAGATTCAATGCTGCCCTCTGCTGGACCTTCAGTAAATATTCACACTCACCAGTGATCACTACTAAGCAGTTGAGCCAGGTCATCCTCACTTCCCTAAATAAAATCCTTAAAACGTTATCAATTTGCACCTAAAAAAGCATTAGCACATGTGATGGAATGTAACAAATGGTTAGCAACAGCTGATTTATTTTCTCTTTTAATTGATATCTAACAGATGTGAACGCACAAAGGTGAAAATGTGAGTCATTGTGCATGTCGCTTAGTAGAAGTTGGTTCAGCGTCAATGATCTATTAGTAATAGACCTATCATTACTAAACCTTAAAATAAATGCAGGAAAGAAAAACATTCCTGTAAAAATATACAAATACAACATGTCTTGTTTGTCAGTGAGGATGACTTAACTTAAAGGTCTACTATTATGCAATTTGTAGGCATATATTATGGGTCTCAGATATATAAAAATATATAAAAAACATATCTATGATGTGTTTTGCTCAAAATACCAAACAGATCATGCATTTTAGACATCTCTCATATCCCTCTATTTAAGCCCTGTTAGAGAATTGCTGATCTGGGTCCTTAGCTTGAAACAAAAAAAAGAGAAGGGGGAGCTTGTGCCAGCTCAGAATTCTACGAGATGCAGCTAAATGCTGCCGTGATTAAACACCATATCATGTTCCAAACCACATCAAGGATTATTTCTGAAACAGTATGGAGCTCAAATGTGTCTTCTCTTGCGGGTTTACAACAAGGTGAGTTCCTTTTATTATTGCCTGTGTTTTACGCATACAGTACAGGTTAGCTCTGAGTGTTAGCGATGCTTGCTAATGCAAACAAAGGCCATATTACGTCCAAAACAGTCGGGCATTGTTTCTGGTAGCAACAGCGGTAATTAAAGTTTAAAAGTCTCAAAAATGCTAAAACTACTGTCACAAACTAGATGAATGTGAAGTGTTTTGTTAAAGGAGGATGAAAGCGTAATTAAGGAGCACTATTGGAGTGACTTTGATGGTTATTGGACTAAGGATTAATTCATTTGGATTCCCGCTGAATGAAGAAATTAAAGGACGGCGCAGAAGTGGAAACAATTCACAAAGGGATGAAACTGTTTAAAACAAATGCTCAAAGTAAGCCGGATTTTGCCGATGTGTTTATGTGGATTCAAAAGTCGTAAATAATCTACAAAATGGAGGAGACCGATATGATCGGAGCAACAATGACAAATAATCCAACTGAAACCGGCATTGACAATGACTATGTTTTAAAAATGGGGTTATCCAGAAAAGCCCGGTTTGGACACTTTACGGGCAGAAGAAACATTTCTATAGAAAGAATTATACATTTCTGTCTTTTTATGCCTTTAATAGCTACTAACTTGAATTGTTATTCAAATTAATTAATCAATTATTTTTTTATATTTTAT
>NW_011335335.1:0-2173 GCF_000735185.1 Notothenia coriiceps | reverse complement strand
TCTACACACCGGCCGACAAGGGACAATGTAATGGATGGAAAAAAGCAAGACACACAGTGACAGAGAAGTGGATAGTCACTCACACACACACACACACACACACACACACACACACACACACACACACACACACACACACACACACACACACACACACACACACACACACACACACTCTCTCTCTCTCTCTCTCAAACACAGGCACACACCCACACAAACCCACCCACCCACACACACACACACACACACACACACACACACACACACACACACACACACACGCACACTCTCTATCTCACACGGACACACACTGTTTCTCTCACACACACACACACACACACACACACACACACACACACACACACACACACACACACACACACACACACACACACACACACACACACACACACACACACACACTAATGATCGTCACACACACACACACACACACACACACACACACACACACACACACACACACACACACACACACACACACACACACACACACACACACACACACACACACAGGTTGAGTTGTGTGTTTTCCTTCCGTCTGAATCAAGCTTTTTTCCATAGAGGGAAATAAACCCGTCCAGCTGTGTTGAGTCTTTTTTCTTTTCTAACAACATGATCACACTTAATCTGGTACGCAGCTCGTCGCCATGTTTTACCCATAATCCCGTTAGTCTGAATCCAAAGAAAAATTCAATAACTCAAAGCAGCTGATGCGAAACTGATCAGGTGTTCTTATGGCTTATAACCCCACACACACTGCTGTGTCTCCGAACACGAACCCAAATCAAACTGAAGGTGATTAGTTACCTCAGGTTTGGGACCAGTTCCAAACCTCTGATCACCAGCTGAGCTACAGTCAACACATCTAACCTTGTTTATCTGTATCTTGCCCTTCCTTCCCCATCCTCCTCACATCGCTAATGCCTTCGACCCTTCATCCCCTCCCAACCTACTTTCCTTTATCCACTCTTCCCTCGTTTCCTATATCCCTTCATCTCTCCTAACATCTCTCTCCTTCCCTAAATCCCTTCGTCCCTAGATCCTTCTCTATGTCCCTTTGACCAATCTTCTCTCCCTATATCCTTTCCTTCCTTTGACCTCTTATCCCTTCCTCCCTGCAGCCATCCATCCCTTCCTGACTACATCCCACCTTCCCTTACATCCTCCCTTCCTGTCTTCTCTTTCTATCTCATACTTTTTGTCTCTTTCAAGTTATCGCTTGTGGAATTATATTCCGATCTGATCGTTTAGCTTTCCTCCAGACAACACCCCTCACTCTCCTTCATCCCTTCCCTTCACATTCATCAGTGCTTAACATCCACAACCTCCTGTAATGACATCCAGATATTGTAGTGGCGTGGTCCTTGTTAGTGAAATGAGAACCACTTGACCTTCCACACACAAAGGCAAATTAGAAAATGTGTTCCTCCGACCATCGTTATCAGATAAGCTAGGATGATATCATTCCAATAGTTGGCACTACACAGCAGCTGTAATCAGGTTACCGTCATTAGCATGAAGGTTAGCATACTAACGGGAGTCTAATGAAGCTGATGTAAGCTATGTGACACCACAGGCTTTAAAGGGAAAGCTCATTAATTATTGCTTTTCTTTAAACTGCCTACATTTTGTGTTTAATAGTGAGAGTTTTTCAAACGATGACCTCAAAGAAAAAGGGTGATTTCACCTCCTCCCGTTGCCAAACACCACACAATCTTAAGACATCAGCAAGAAAAATCTGGTTCAAGCCTTTTAAGAAATGAGTAGCGATACAGAGATGATTAAGAAACGGTGTGTGTTATGATGATAAAGATACACGTCACAGGGTGGCTCGTGTAATCCTTGGTAGGCACTAATGAAGCTATATATTCAAAGCCCTCAACAACCAGGCCCCCCCCTACCTCACAGACCTGCTGCACCACCCACCCCTTCCCCCTACCTCACAGACCTGCTGCACCACCACACCCCTTCCCGCTGCCTCCGCTCATCAGAAGCCAACCTCCTATCCATCCCCACCCGCACCAATCACCGGACCTGGGGGGACAGAGCCTTCTCCGTCGCTGCCCCCTCCCTCTGGAACTCACTCCCACAACCCATCAGAGACTGCACCGACCTCACCACCTTCAAAACACTCACAAAAACTCACCTCTTC
>NW_011335334.1:0-5608 GCF_000735185.1 Notothenia coriiceps | reverse complement strand
GAGCAATACAACAGTGTAATCACATACGTGTGTGTGTGTGCGCCTGGAAGCCGCTTTAACAGTGTGTTGTTTCTTCATGGAGGATGAATTGTGTGTTTTGTTTTGTACATGCATTGCCACACTAAAGTGTTTACAGAGATACTTCCTGAGACCCTGGGTCAACTGTTGAATGTTTGAAGGTGTGGGCATTTCCTATGAATGTGTTATTGTGCAGTTTGAGTGTGAATATACAGGCAACGGGATAAGGGAGAATCCGACCACAGCTCAGGACGTCTAATCAAAACATGAATTTAACCATAATAGTTGATTTTCTGCATTGCCATCAGGGGGGAAAGAAAGAAACTAGAGCTGCAGCTTACAACATTATAATTATAATTGTTCACAGAGTCCAATGTGAAGCACTTATGGTCTTGTGTGTTTTTGTTTAGCAGTCAAAAAAATAAAAGTAACATTTAATTTAACAAATATTAATAGCAGCAGTTCTCATTAATACATTTTCTGTGGTCAACTCAACAACTAATTGTCTAATTATATTCGTAAAATTCTCTACTCATTCTTTTCAAAAACACAGTGTTAATGTCTCTCCACACACACGCACACACACACACACACACACACACACACGCACACACACACACACACACACACACACACACACACACACACACACACACACACACACACACACACACACACACACACACACACACACACACACACACACACACACACACACACACACACACATTAAACACACACACATTAAACACACACACACAGATGGAGAATGATCGATTCATGGAAATAAATGCACACATATTTGTATTTTTATTTCCTCTTCCGGGTGGATCTCTGCACGCGGACTGATGTCTCCTGGAATGTACCTTCAGATGATGCAGAGGCAAGTAGAGTGTGTGTGTGTGTGTGTGTGTGTGTGTGTGTGTGTGTGTGTGTGTGTCCTCTTATTGATTCTCGGTTTATAAAATCAGAAGCTGCTCATAACCAACTAGCCTACTGAAATATATTTCCTGCAGTGAGTAACATCTCTGACTCAAGATCCATCAGTGGACAGAAAGCACATTTACAGCGAGTGTAATAATCAATTAATAGTCAATTACTCTGTGATTGCTCCGGCTTCAACGTGCTCTGACTCTTTGTTTATAACTACATTATGTTTTGGTTTTGGACGGTTGGTCGGACCGAAAGAGACATTTGAATGCATCACTTTGGGCTTTTGGGACTTTATAATCAACATTTTACAACATTTCTGAACAATGCATGTGAAATGTCCTTCAAATGTCTCCTTTATCTGACAAAGCTTGGACAAATGTAATGTTTAGTGACGTTAAACAGATAAACGCAGCACATTTTCGTACAGCAGGAGGAGCTAAAATCATACAATATTTGGAAAATTGCAAAAGAAAGTTAAGAAAAGTATCAAAAATACCTGCAGATGACTTGAATCAAATCAGCTTTAACGAATTTAGTCTAAAACTGCAAGCAGGGTTCCCGCGGGGTCTTAAAAAGTCTTACATTTGACAATCAGAATTTAAGGCCTTAAAAATGGATTTGAAAGGTACTTCTGTGTTGCGATCGCGTCTAAATGTGTTTTGGGGGAAATGTTCGGGCTGCAAAGTAACCAGTACGCTGAGAGCCTTTCAGTTCCCCCCAACAATTTGTATTGAATTAAATCAACATGGAACCAGTAATTTGTTTTAACTTTGTTTCCCCCGGCTTGGTTGAAACTAGTGGAGGGAACGTGTTTGAAGCCCGTTTGAAGCGTTAGCTCCCGCAACAACATCGGGGGACCTCCGGGCGACGCTTGGGTCTACGTCAACACACACAGACACACACACAGTTCAGTGTACTGTTATGTTCAGTCGTCGTTCTTATGTTGAACATGAACACATTTGCTTTGTAAGGAATTATGGGACGAATTTCTTCTTTCCTTGCAATTTTCCTTCATACTTTCTTGCTGTGAAATAGGTCCTAAATTCTATTCAAAGTGGTTTTAAACAGGTCTTAAAAGGTCTTGCATTTGAGTCGGTGAAACCTGCAGGAACCCTGTGCAGGTCAGAGAAAAGGGATAAACCGTGTATTTAGGGGGTCGTTTGTGTAATAAATAATCCATGAAATCACCCAAAGTGGAGAAAGTGATCAAAAATATTCCTCTGTAAGCTCTATCGTCCCAAATCAAATCAGAAATGTACTTTTTAAAGATAAATGATCTTCATTCTGGTGTACATCATGGATCTAGATACAGACATGTTCCTGTTTGGCTCCTCTCCTCTCCGCCTTCCTTTGAGCCTCTTTATTTTGGGATGTAAAACAAACCGAAGTCCCTCGAGCATCCTCCATCCATCCTGAGCTCTCCCTTCGTGTTGCACGGTTAGTCAGAGGTTCAGACGCAGCGTGGTGTGAACCCACAGTCTGGATGTGTGTGGGATGTGTGTGACATGTGTGTGGGATGTGTGTGAGATGTGTGTGTGGGAGGGACCTACATGCACAGACAAAAAAATGGCATAATGGAAACAAAAAGGCCTCCGAAACACCCTCACACATCTCCATTTAGATCATGCATTAAGAGGTCTGATGCATGATGGGCGTTTTATTTAAATATATGGTTGCATCTGTTGTCTAATGACGTACAAATCTTGAAACTGGAGAACTTAAAATCGAAGAATATTTGGAAATGTTTGGGGGTTGTGTGTTATAAAACAAGTTGAGAAATTGAAGCTATTTGAGGTGAGAAAAGGGGAAACATGTGATCTTTGTGGGTATAATGTATATAAAATAATCCATTTAAATACCCAAAGTATAAAAAGGAAGCGAAAACAAACTCAACTGTCTCAAAGCACGTACGAAATGTTCTTTTTAAACCCATAAAATATGAGATGTAGATGCAATAAATCCTCAAAAACACCACGACACATCTCCACACAAAGCTCGTTAGATTTTGTGTAAAGAAATATCTGGACTAATGAAATGCATTGTGGGAGAAAATGTCTCGTCTCCCTCAGTTTCGCCCGATGTTAAGACGCTCCTCCCTCCCCTCGCTGCTCTCCGTGCAGCCTTATGAAAACATGGAGAGAACCCTCAGGGCACGCTCTTCAATAAAACATGAAATGCATCATGGGTAATGTCCTACTAGAAGAAAAGGACTTGAGGAGGAGGAAGGAGATCTTACCCGGAAGAACATTGTGATTTATTCTGACCTACATACTGTATGTACAGTACATGATGAGTGTTTCTGCATCTCTCCGTCCCTCTCTCTCTCTCTCTTAGAGGTTCATGTCCAAATGCAGCATAACGTGATTTAAATAAGACAATAACATATACATGGAATAAACCGGAAAACATGGATAAAATAACTTCATTTATGCAAAGAGAGAATTTAAATAATTACATTTACAAGTTATTAATAATAATTATAATAGATGACTGATGTAATGTACTTGTGTCTTGTTGTTGTTTACAGGAGAAGGACTACGTTGGTTTCGCCTCGCTGCCCAACCAGCTGCACAGGAAGTCGGTGAAGAAAGGGTTCGACTTCACGCTGATGGTGGCCGGTGAGAGGAGGGTCTTTCTTGGGGGCTTTAACCCATGGTGTCCGCTGACTGCATGCAATAACCCCTCAGTGTATTCACAGCAGTCCTGCACACTTTACTGCACTAATCATTCAGGATCAGAGAGCCTCATTCATCGAATCGGGATGAAGGGATTTTGTGACAGTGACTTCATTTTAGAAGGAAATGCATTTTTAATTTAATCTAATTTAATGTATTTCATTGTATTTTATTTTTATTTATTTTATTTTATTTATTTTATTTATTTTATTTATTTTATTTATTATATCTATGTGTTCGTACTTGTTGTATTTATTTGTAATTTAATTTGATTTCATGTATTTATTTAAAATTGTTGCATTTTATTATTTTATTATTATTGTATCTTATTGTATTTTATTATATGTTAATGTATTTTATATATAATGTTTTTGTATTTAAAACAAACCAAATGTTGAAGTCTCAAGCACGTCTTCCCCACTGCAAACAGGATGCTCTAATCTTTCCGTCTGCAACATGCAGATCCATGAATCCCTCTGTTCTGAAACCCTGCCGCTTTTCTCACCTCTTCCTCCTCCTCTTCCTCCTCCTCCTCCTCATGTCTCAGTTTTCACACGTTTCTCCTGTGAAAGCATGAGACGCTGCTAAAACACTAACGTTCATCTGAAGGAAGGAAATGAGTCACAAAAGCTGTCCTTCTTTAATTTAATTACGCTTTCAGTCCTGATCAGCTGACAGGTTTTTATCGAGATGGATCAGGACAAAAAGAGAGGGGGTCTCTTCACACGAAGGGGACACACCTTTGTGGGGAAAAGACTTGAAAAAGTGGATTTTGCAGAATAGCTGACGTCTTGAATGTTGTGTACATGTTCGTTGTGTATTCCAGGAGAGTCTGGTCTGGGTAAATCCACTCTGGTGAACAGTCTGTTCCTCACCGACCTCCACAAAGACAGGAAACTTCTCAACGCTGAAGGTACGTCAGAAGTGCATTTACTCAAATAGCATTAGAGTCTTTTCTGTTTCTTCATCTTGTTCTTCCTCCCAGAGCGCATCCATCAGACGGTGGAGATCATGAAGCACACGGTGGACATCGAGGAGAAAGGAGTGAAGCTGAGGCTCACCATCGTGGACACGCCCGGGTTCGGAGACGCTGTAAACAACTCAGAGTGGTGAGGGGAACGTTATTATTACACATCTGTTCTGATGGTAGAATAACAGAATATTTAACTTTCACTTTTTATCATGAGAGTACGTCTAATTCTGAACATTTAACTATGGGCGAGTTTTTGTCACTCAAACAATGTTTTGGGTCAGATTTATCCGTCAGTTTCGTACGACGAAGACATCAAGACAACGCTGACTGATTTAGCTACTGAAGCCATCCAAAGCACAAGTAGAACCAGTGAATATTATGGGAGCAGGTTCAAGGTGTTTTCAGGACATTTTGAAGACGTGATGTCGTCCTCTCTGAACACTCCGTCCCACACACACCCATTGTACAATCTGAAACGCTCTGGAAAAGTTCACAACACTTAAACGGTGATTTTAGGAAAACCGTTTGATTTATCAAAACAACATTTGAGCCCAATAAGGTCGAGAGTCTGGAGACCTGTTCAAACTTTAAATCTCTTTTCTACGTTAAAGTATGGCGAGTCAGTATGACCGCAAATTTGGGTGATTTTGAGCTCTGTTCACGACGACATTCCATTCATTCCTATGGGGAGAAACGTCGAGGTGAATCTCTTACTGTAAATCTTTGTGTGTCTGTGTGTGTGTGTGTGTGTGTGTGTGTGTGTGTGTGTGTGTGTGTGTGTGTGTGTGTGTGTGTTGCAGCTGGAGTACGATCACTGACTACATCGAGCAGCAGTTTGAACATTACTTCAGAGATGAGAGCGGCCTGAACAGGAAGAACATCCAAGACAACAGAGTGCACTGCTGCCTATACTTCATCCCCCCCTTCGGACACGGGTAACACACACACACACACACACACACACACACACACACACACACACACACACACACACACAGACAGACAGACA
>NW_011335333.1:0-3023 GCF_000735185.1 Notothenia coriiceps | reverse complement strand
CATACTTTACAGTTTATACTGAACACTATACATTTTCACTCGAGGGTATAGGTTTGGTCGAACGGGTAAAACAAGTGTAGGTCTTATTATTTCAGAGATCTTTACTAATATTGAGAATATTCACACAACATATACATTCAATATTTGCAAATGCCTTGTAAGTTCTTATCTTGGGCTTCAACATCCAACATGGAAATTACACCCTTGCACTTGCTCACCAGTATAATTTCCTGCATCTCTAACATATTAATTCCTTGCTGTCACATTAGATCAGACAAAACTTGGAAAGTTTAGGTTAGGTCTAATCTGATTCTGATACTGTAATCATGGCCTATATGCATGATAATGACATATATTAGAGACATGGTTCATTTTGTCTTCACTCTTGTTGCTCTACCATTTCAGAGGAAACAGTTGATCTGCTTCTTAAGGGCAGCCATGGCAAAGTATGCTAAGTGAAGGCGGAGGAGTACATCTATTCATTTAAATTGGTACTAATGGCAGACTATTTAAAAGTCAATTAATTGCTAGGGGCCAAACGCACAGTGGCAGTTAATGCTGTCACAACGCTGAGAAGTAATTGGATGTGCCTGTGTGTGCTGGAGTGTGTTCCTTGAGTCTGTAGCTGGGTGGCATCTACTGCACCCCAAAAACTCTCAACAAAGGAGAGTCTGTTGCCGTGTGTGATGCTTGCCATAAAGCAGATCATTATGGGGAAGCAGCATAATAGTTTCCTGAATTTAGTTTGTACTGTAGTGTGGATAAATGCATCCACTATTTTTTATAAACGTATTTTTTTTCAATTTCAGTAGCACTCACAGTTTTCTTTTTCCTTTGCACTATTACTTCCCAATTCTGCGTTTGAGTCACGCTTCTCTACCCCCTTTTTATTTTCTCAGTTTTACTACCTCCATCTCTACTCTCACCTTTTCATCCTCTTCCTCACTTTATTATCCTACTCTCTATGGAAAGGGGGGGTGGCGGAGATCGATGTTGGTCCTGCGCACACAGAGACCGGCAGCTGGCTGAATCGGAGTGATCGATCAGCCACAGAGCATTTGCTCTGCCAGACTGCTGGGCCTTTGTGGATGGAGATTATTTCTAAATTATTACAGGAGGCAGATGCTTGTCAGAAGATGCTCTCTGTCAAGGTTAGACTGCTTCAGCACTGCCTACCCCCCCTTCACTCTCTCCCTCTGTCACACTTTGGCTTTCCTCATCTTCTTAAATTCAAATGCATTTCCTTCCTTTTATCTTACTCCACAGTAAGGTTTTTTTTCCAGTAATTTCATATATTCCACATTGTTCTTTTATATTGTGTTGCTGTCTTTCTGGCAGCGTGTTATTTCCCTGACGGGAGATATGTTTAGAATGATATAGGTGAGATAAAAGGCACACAGTGTGTTCTACTTAGGTAATGAGAAACTGAAAATGCCATCTTGTAAATTGACTTCATACGCAGACAGAACGAGCTGTACAGTGTAATCTTTGACCAATGGTTGTCTAAAATAACACAACAGCAGGCAGCTGTGCATTAGAAGCTCTCTGGAAAATGAGTTTGTTCCTTGTGGAACGATTTAAATAAGGTAAGCTCATTCTCTGCCCTTCAACAATGCTGAACGCCTGAGTTCTTTAAAAATAGATGCATGTGGAGGACTTTTGTGCATCTTTGTTCGTGGTGAGGACCATATGTGTGTGCTTCTAACTCTGTGTATAACTTTAAAGTTGATCATTTGGGACCAAGACATCTTAAATGTGTCTGTTTTCTAGCTTGTTAGGCTGATTAGACTTGGGAACGGCCTTGTACCCCCTGGGCTCTACATTTTGTCGCCTCGTTCATTTATCCCAAGTTCTGTTTTATTCTCACGATCAGCACATACTAGCTCAATTCGTCTTTAATGTATATGGGAAGGTGCAGTTACCCTTGGCACTTCATGTTTTCGGTAATAATCGAGCACAAGGATAAACCGTACAGTGGAGATTTCTAACAACCATACTGTCTTTGCCCGTAATAATTCCATAACATAAGTAAATCAACTGACATTAACAGACAGTCGAGGGTAGTTCTTATTAACAGAACAGTCTGGTTCTTTCTTAGCCAATGCTACACCTTTCTAGCAAGTTTCACGAAAAATGGGGCCAGCTATTTTTTTGACAACAAACCAAACGCAGAACATTACCTCCTTGGCGGAAATAGTTACAGAAGCATGAAGTGGTATTTCAAATGTGTCTCACCTTAGAATGCATGAAAGTCAATGTATTGAATGTATTTGTCTCCTCTGTCTTCACGCATCATCTAGCATTTTATCAGCCTACATGGGGAAAGAGATGGGGATGGTATGTCACAGAAGGTTCCTGAATCAATTTGAATTAGGGACATTTTTTAATATTGGAATGTTACAGTGCATGAGTAAAGAAAAATACTAGAGGTTTCTCAATACTCAAATTTCCCCTCCTCGACTCCTTTCCTCGACTCCTATCCTCGAGACTTGGTGCCGCCCACAGAAGATGCGAGCGGAGGACTGAGGAGGGGAACCGAGGAGAGAGGAGGGGAAGCAGCAGGCGGTTAGAGAAATGAGAACTCCTCTCCTCTGAGCGGTCATTTTAAAGAGACGTCCATTAATGATGACAGGAGGCACAGCAGCACCCTGATGGACAGATGTGTTCATGATGACTTATAAATATTGACTTTTAATTAATTGACAGTGCGGTATAATGAGACAATAACAGGCTACAGATGCGGACATATACACACACATATATTATTGCATGTTGATTATTGTATATATTTATATAAATATATACAATTTCAGAATCAAAAAAGTATGAGAGCACTCTCATAATAACGTAACACAATCAGAGACTGGATATATCCCCCCCTCTCTCTGGTCGCTGAAATGGGGAATTGAAATTACGGGCCAAAAGTTGTAAAAGTAAATATGACACCAAACCAACTGAGACCCGTCTGTCCGCCGCATCTACTCACTGTACAAGACACACACACACACACACACACACACACA
>NW_011335332.1:0-3817 GCF_000735185.1 Notothenia coriiceps | reverse complement strand
AAGATAAGATCAGAAGTACTTTATTGATCCCAATGTTTGAAATGTCTGCGTTGCAGCAGCATAAAAAGACAAGGCATTGAACATTGGAGAAATTAAAAGACTAGAAATAAACAATCCTGAATGTAAACGACTCAAATAGAAAAAACATAGCTTTAAAAAAAGTAGAAAATATAG
Source organism: Notothenia coriiceps (assembly GCF_000735185.1). Classification (NCBI taxonomy): domain Eukaryota; kingdom Metazoa; phylum Chordata; class Actinopteri; order Perciformes; family Nototheniidae; genus Notothenia; species Notothenia coriiceps. The sequence continues at coordinate 3,643 of NW_011335332.1, read as the reverse complement.
ATGTTGAAAGACACATTTACAGTAAACAAAATAAAAAGCAGGATATTATATATACATTAAGTGTGTAAGGAATGGAATGTGAAATACAATTGAATATAAAATGTACAATGTGAGTTTAAGTCCAGTTGTCCAGTGTAGCAGAGAGTTCTCTTCCAGACAGAGGCAGAATGTTTTCTGTCCTTGTGACAGACTAGCGTTAATCTGCAGTCGAGTGTTTTTACAAGGTGTTTACTCGTTGTGTTTACCTGTGGTTCCTCCCTCCAGTCCCGGACCGAAGGCGGACACCATGCCGGGATCTCCGACCTGTCCTTGCTCTCCCACTCGGATCTTAAACGGACTGCCGGGAACGTGGCTGCCGTTGAAACGAACGTCGATAGAATGAACTCCGTTTTCCCTCGGGATGAACCGGATAGCGTGCTGGTCTGTGGAATAAGTCCATCAACAGTAAATCAGCCCACATTGGTTAAATGTTTTGCTTCAAGTGTTTTAAATAGTTTTGAAAGGTATTCTCTCCAATTCTTGAGATCTCTGTATGTCAAGGTTACATTGCAGGACATTTTGGGTTCTGTAGACATCATCATTTCAGTTTTTAAAGCCGTAAAGAAGGCTTGAATCATAAAAATCAAAAGCTAAATAGAGTTGTGTATCATCTGCAAATCGCTTGATTGTCTAGATTTAATTACAGGAATTTCTGGGTCCTGTAGATGTCCACATTTCAGGTTTTTTAAGTCATGAAGATATCAGGAATCATACAAATCTCAAGCTCAGTAGAGTTGGGTGTCATCTGCATAGAAATGAACATAATTATTTTGTTCATGATTTCATGACGGGTAGAAATAACTCATATTAAACTGAAACAACGAGTGGGACCAGGCTTGTGCCTTGAGGATCGCCATATTTTAAGAAAACTTTGACATAGAAAAGAAAAGGACCCAGATAAGAGCCTTGTGGAACTCCACGGGGAACATTATTATTAATCTTTGCCTAACCAAACCTTTTGGCTTCCATGTTTGTACATAAAATCCTTCCACAGGACAGATGTAACTCTAGTTGATGACAGAGTGCGTGTGGTACCGTTTTCCAGCTCCGTGATGAAGCACTCCTCGATGGCTCCGGACGGCGTGTGGATCTTAGCGTCGATCAGGCCTCTCACTCCATTCAGTTGCACAGCGAAGGACGCCTCCTGACCCACCTTCAGACCCATCTCCTGGGAATAAACACAACAATTAATACATTGTTAAACTTAAAGTACTGAAGCTGGTTGTTGTATTTGAATTAAAGGTTTTCTATCATGCAAAATGCACGTTTTTATGTCTCTTCTACATCACCATGTGTCCCCGGTGTGTCCCCGGTGTGTCCCCGGTGTGTCAGGAGACTCACAAAGTGTCAGAAAATAAAACCCTCTCTCTTTTCCCTCTGTACCCACATCTCTAAAATCGGGGGAACAACAGAGCTGCTGTGACGCAAGTCAAATTTCAGACTTGATCTGACAAATAAAGTAATATCGTATCGTATCGTAGATTTGCTGCGTCATGACCACATTACTAAAATGTGTTTTTATTTTTATTTTTGATCTACAGACCCAGAATCATCTCTTTAGTAACAGCTGGAATAGAGGGGGATGAGGCTGGAATGATCTATTTGGTATTTTGAGCAAAACACTTCAGAGACATGGTTTTATATATCTGAGAATACCTAAAAATAGTATAATAGGAGACCTTTAATGGAGGTAACTTGTTCCCACCTGCAGGCTGGTGATGGAGAGGCGGCGAGCGTCGTCAGACAGCGTGGCGATCGGGACGATGAACGGAGAGTCTGGGATGTGTTCATCGTTAAACTTAATGGAGACCTCATAGTCACCTGCAGAGAGAAGGTAAACATCAGCAGGATAATCTCCACCATTTTCTTAAAAAGCTAACGTTTGTTTTAGAGTCTCACCAGGTTCCTGAACCACGTACGCCACGCCACAGGATCCGTCCTTCCTGTCCTCGAAGGTGATCTCTGCTTTGCTCGGTCCCTCCACTGCGATGGACAGACCTCCAGCTCCGGCCTCTCGGGTCCAGATACTGAACTCAGCTGAACGAAGACAATATATCTTAAGTCATCTGATTATCTTTACTCTCAAACTGTAAAAGACATATAGTGTAATACCCATGAAGTGCAATAACAATGCCTGTAGATACAAAACTGTGTGCAATAAAGAGGAATAAAGGTATTCTGATTCTGCATATTCACGCCTGGGCAATGCATTCTATTTCTGCTGTTGTAGTAATGTACATGTCCCCCTGTTGCGGGACGAATAAAGTAATTCAGATTCGGATCTGAAAATGAAGAGAATGCATCAAAAACCTGCAAGAAAACGAGTCACATTTGGACCAGAATAAAGCCTCCTCCAGCCCACCTCAGAATCAGAATAAATAAAGTACTTCTTATCTTAATGAGTATATGGCTAACTACAATTCATTATATTTCAAACTACAGGGTATTATATTAGACCCTCCAGAAAAACGCGGGCAAAAATCCTTTATTATGCGATTAAACATGCGTTTAACAGGTTTTATGTGATTTTATGCGGTGAAACTGCGGGAAGTTGCGAAATATGCGGAAAAAATTATCGATTTTTTTTAAAATATCGGGCTGTCTTATTTATTCTCTCTCACACACACCCTGCCACTAACGTTAAACCCCTTTACTATTCAATTAAACACATTCAATGTTTATTGTAAAAGCAATTGGGCTATTTTAATCTCACGCACACACACACACACACACACACACACACACACACACACACACACACACACACACACACACACACACACACACACACACACACACACACACACACCCCCCACACACACTTCTCCGCCTCATTCTGTTTTCATTTACTCGTTCGTTATCTGCAGCTTCAATCTTGTAGGCTACTCACTTCGTTTCTTGTAGCCCTCTAAAGGGTTTTGGAGGTTGATGCCTCGGTGAACGTGAGTTGTTTGGCTTTCTTGTCCGCAGCAGCAGAAAGCATTTTCGAATGTTTGAATGAATCAAAGGGGGTCGTCACCGTCAATTTTCTCTTATGCTCCAACACACAGTTGCACGGGGTGCAGAATAGTTTCCCCCCACTTTTTGCCCGGTCTTTAGAAGAAATGTTCGTCGGTAAATGAGATGGATTAGATATTTTCATCTTGGTGTTTTCTCTATCGTGTGAGCTCCACACGTTCACTCTATACAGTGTTGTTTACATTCTGTGATGAGCGAGCTGATGACGTCAAGACGAGTTCACTTTTTTTTTTCTCAACTTTGTGTGGAAAAATGCGGGGATTATGCGGCCTTTTAAAAATCTGCGCCATTTTGCTGATTATGCGGTAAATTCTGCGATCGCAGAATCGCGTTTTTCTGGAGGGTCTAATTAATGTTCACGTTCACACAGTCGGTGATTTTTGCCGGCCGTCTTTCCTGCGACGGCAGCTTTTCTGTATTTCCTTTCTCCTGTAATATGACTTGATCGCTTTAAACTCCGCACACTGAGCTCTGATTGGTCAGCAGGCAGTGCTTTCACTGAGTTGAGTCTCTTAGCCTGCAACCTAACCTGCGTCCGGGGCAGGTTACGCCGCTCAGCATCAGTTACCAGTGGAGATCTAGCCCG
>NW_011335331.1:0-4270 GCF_000735185.1 Notothenia coriiceps | reverse complement strand
GCACCGAGAGGAACATTACACATATCCACAGTATTTACTGTATATCTGTATAGTTCAATGTTAATTGACAATACATATTGTTGTTTTTGAATTGTACTTTCTTTATTTGGCAGTCAGTTGTTGATTACATGCAGACGTTGATAAAGCTACAGGCTACTTCAATATATATCACACTAATTCATCAAGCAACTTAGACATTTTGATGTTCCGGACCTTTGCATGGGGACATTTTCTCGAACTGGACCTCGTTGAATTTTAGTTGAATACCCCTGGCCTATACTTATCAGTTTAAAATGCCCTGATATTGATCTTTGAGATTTAATGGCAAGTATAACAGTCATACAGATGGATCAAAACAACTATTATTACTGTGAGTTATAAAGCACGCTGAATGAAGATCACAGTAGTCATTTGGTTTATTACTCACTTGTAATTCCTCCTCTGAAGATGCCATTTCATGGGTGGAGAGACCTCAGTTGCATAAACCTCTCTAAAATGTGCTCCCATCACCCCAGTGACAGCACCATCCCCAGCCCCCAGGTCCAGCAGTCTGTCAGACCTCCATTCCGGGCCGACCCGGAGCAGCTGCTGGAACTGCTCCGGGGAAAAGACAAACATAGAGCCGCGATCCAGAAACCTGAGACAGAGAGCTGGTCAGAGGAGGAGACTCAGTTGGATGGAGCAGGACATGTCTGTGATACTCACCCATTGATGGAGGTGCGGGACACCAGCGGGCTGAGGAAGGTGGACACAAAGGAGTGGTAGAGCTGGGTGAACAGCCAGCCAGACTTATCCACGCTCCGCTTCAGGAAAGCCTTGGTGTCCGAGTCCAGATGGCTCTGTACAAACAGGGGCCGCACAGACTCTCCCAGCAGGTCCGGACCGCACCTGTACCACTGCAGCCCCGGAACAAGGAGAGGGAAGTATTCACATTTAAACCAGAGAGAGGTGGAGCAGCATTGGATCTACTTCATTATCACTTGTACACTTGTTCCCACATGGCTTAAAGAATAAAGATAAGACAGATAACAAACAGCGGGCTATATGTACAGGTACATCTCATACATTAGAATATTGTGGAAAAGTTGTTTAATTTCCGTAATTCTATTTTAAAAGTTAAACTCATATCTTATATAGATTCATTTCACACAAAGTAAATTATTTCAAGTGTTTATTTGCTTTAATCTTGATGATTACTGCTTACAGACCAATAGAAAAAATACAGATTTTTAATACAGAAATGTTGGCCTTCTGAAAAGTATGTTCCTGTTCCTGCTCTCACTACTTGGTTGGGCCTCCTTTGGCACAAATGACTGCGTCCATGTGGCGTGGCATGGAGGCGATCAGCCTGTGGCTCTGCTGAGGTGTGATGGAGTTTGATTTGTTGGGTCTGGTCTTTTGACAATACCCCATAGATTCTCGATAGAGTTCAGGTCAGGGGAGTTTTCTGGCAAATGAAGTACAGGCAGTAATTCCATGGTCCTTAAACCAGGTACTTTTGGCAGTGTGGGCAGGTGCCAAGTATTACTGGGAAATGAAATCAGCTTAATCCATAAAGCTTGTCAGAAGAAGGGAGCATGAAGTGCTCTAAAATGTCCTGGGGGACGGCTGCGTTGACTTGGGACTTAATAAATGAATGGCTTTTGCTTGAAAATCCTCTCAAGTCTGCAGGTTTTCATTAGCTATAAGCCTTCATCATCAAGATTAAAACAAATAAACACTTGAAATAATTCACTGTGTGAAATGAATCCATATAACAATTGAGTTTCACTTTTTAAATAGAATTACTGAAATGAATCAACTTTTTGATGTACCATAAATGAGCTGAGAAGACAGAGATACAATACTCTTTACAGAAAGGGGTTAAACATTGGTGAGTGTTTAGTGTGCAGTGTCTGTTTAAGGGTGTGTGTGTGTGTGTGTGTGTGTGTGTGTGTGTGTGTGTGTGTGGATAGGGTGGGGACAGGTGCAATAGATTAGATTTATACATTAATACAACAAAGTCATTTCATTTTATACTTAATAAGTACTTTTACTCCAAATACTTTCAAGTATATTTTCCTAATCGTACTTAAAAACTTACATTTTGTATCTTTCTCGATGCAGTACTTTTACTTCAAATTGAGTATTTGTATAGTGCGGTGATAGTACTTTTACTACCCACCAGTGGAAGAGGCCTTAAAATAAAACAAGCACCGTCATGTATTTTATACCTGCATTATTCCTCTGCACTATTTCTAAGAATTGCCTTGTGTTTAAGGTGCTATTTTAAGAGTGTGAGCTGGTAGCTGGAGAGGTACCAGTTCAACTCCTGGGCCACTGCCGAGGTGCCCTTGAGTAATGCACCGAACCCCGAAACAGCTTAGTGGCACCGGCTAACTGGCAGCCTCTCTGCTCTGCACCTCTCCTATCTGCATGTGGTTGTGTGTGTGCATGTATATCCTCTGTGTGTGGGCATGTATATCGTCCCTGTGTGTGTGTTATGTGTGTAAACAGAGTCTAGAAAGTAACTTCCCTGTGAGGGATTAATAAAGTATGTCTTCTTCTTAAATAAATACATGGACTTGGCTTTGAGTAAGCAAAAAAAAAAGGGTAGAATGATCGGTTATCTGCCCTCTGATCAGTGTAACATAACACGCTGTCTGGTGTCACGTGAGTCTAGTATCTAGTCAGTCTGTCCATGATTGTTGATAAGGCGGAATATTACTAACAGTAATTATTAACAGTTAACATTAGTAACAGTTCATACCTCTTGAGTCTCGGTCGCGGCAGCCTCGTCCTTGCTCACCATGTTCAGGAAGAGGGACCGGGCCAGCGGGCTGCGGACGTACTTCCCGGTCCACATCCTCCTGATGGAGAGCAGGAAGAAGACGTATCCGAGCAGCCAGGCTCCGAAGAGCAGCGTCTTCAGCTGCAGAGGACACATGAGGACACAGGGTGAGAGCTGGAGCAGCGGAGGGCTAGTGTTAGTGTGAGAGGATAAAGAAGGCCATGGCAGCCAATGGAGAAGCAACACGCCGGGAGAGCTTTCCTATTCAAGACAAGAACAACAAACCTGAGGGAGGGGGTGCTTTAACACAGCCAGCTGCTGTTTATCCAACAGCTTAGTCTTGTGAGGCCATTGTCTTATCGTCTTTCGCAGGTGTGCGCTCTGCTCATCAATACAAAATCCACTTCCGCATATTGTGCACTTCCTGTGTAACTGCTTAATGTGTCCCCTCACAGAGAAGGGTTGAGTTGCAGACCTCCGACTGTCAGTCGCGAAGCTGCAGGGGGCCACTGCATGCAGAGAAATCCCTCAGATCAAACGTTCAAACCTGAACGATGTAGGCTACAAGAATGTAGCCACGGTACTCTCACACAGCGAGAAGATGAAAAGGAGCCGATCTTCTTCTTCTTCTTCTTCTTCTTTTCTTTAATGGCGAATCGCTTCCACTTGGAGCATATATCGCCGCCTACTGTTGAGTTATTAAATGTTTATATTAAATCCTTATCCTCAGACCAGTGCTTTTGAGGAATTTGAAGATCAGCTTGTTTGCTTCATTTCTTGATTTACTTTCGTATATTGACTTGAAATCCATGTCCTTGACGTTGAGTTGTTCCAGTGCAGTTTTCAGAATGAATCTTTGTCTGATATAATCCGGGCAGCTACAAAAATACATGATGTATTGTCTCTGGTTGTTGGCAACCATCACAATTGCCATTTGGATGTTTTCCAATCAGATTCATCTAACACTTCCTGCCTCCTGATCTTACCTTATTCTGTCAAATTTTTCGAAGAAGGAACTTTGACAAAAAGTTTAGCTAGAATTTCTGCTTTCTCCATAGCACCAGTGGCAATTTCCCCTCCATTCTCTAAAACTGGCAGGTTACTCTGCTGTCTTATTCCCCTCATCTTCTTAACCATTCCCCATACTTTATCTAATGGTGTAGTTCTCCCAATACTTGAACAGAATCCTCTCCAACACTCCCTTTTTGCTCTTTTCACAATGTTCCTTACCTGAGCCTGTGCCTTTTTATATTCTAATAAATTATGTAATGAATGTGTCTTTCTTAGCTTTCCAAACGGCCTGATTTTGTTTCGGATTGCATCATTACATTCTTTGTTCCACCACGGTACCATCTTAACACATTTACTAAGTTTACCAGTTTTATTCCCAATAGTTTGATTAGCGCTTTTAATTATATTTGTAGTAAATTGCTCATTTATTTCATCAATACTTCCTGCCATATCAATCTGATCAAATTCATTATCGCAGAATTTAAAAAA
>NW_011335330.1:0-2780 GCF_000735185.1 Notothenia coriiceps | reverse complement strand
CCCGCCGTCTGCAGACTTGTCAAACCATTAATTCATGGTTTTTACTAACCGGTATCAGTATGTGGTTACTTCTGCATCATTTTGAAACGTGTATTAAAATTAAATCGCGGTCAAATATGTTCATCTTGTTGTAGTTGTAGCCCCCTTGACAGTGATTCTGTCTCTAGTTTAGCATACTGAGCCCGACTCAGTCCTGTTTGTTGGCCCGGAAAGAACCTCGATTTTATGGAGCCAGAAAAAATGTGAAATAGTACCCGCTAGCCTGTGCTAAGTGGAAACGCAACCAAAAACGGGCCCCGCACGGCTCGGCACGCTTAAAGTGAGCTCCGCGCTGTAGTGGAAATGCGCCATAAGTACGGCAAAGTACTTTGGTCCCATCAGCACATTTATGCGCAATGCTTGCTAATATGCTTTCAATGATGGGGTTCTACAGCAAAATACTTAAATTCACTAGTAAGCACACTCAGCAGATTGAAATAAAGCTAAGATTGCTATTACTTTATCTTATGTTACATTTTTTACAGTTAATAGAGCGTTTAGCTTAGTCGTGCATAGAGCTTGTGTGCACACAATGCTTGAGCAGCTGAGCATATTGTACCCTCTTCAAAACCTCATTCATGCATGTTGGCAGGGATGTGCACAGACATTTTGGGGGGCGGGAGCTCAAGTGGGAAAAAGGGCACTTCCCATAATCATTTATAACAAAATATTTTAAAACAAAACGTTAAATATAGTTGCACGTGTAGAAGCCAACAACCAGCATCAAAATACTTTTGACAACATTTTGGAACATGATGTTAGACTCAACCCCAACAGGTAATTCATTAAAATGTGTTTTTTATTGTGTGGTGGAAATTCAATGAGCAAAACACCTTCGAAAAAAAATAACCTAAATGTTGAATTGAAGCTTGATCAAGGAGAATTGACAATGACAAAACAAGGACACAGAGATGTGTCCAAGCTGACATCTGAAGCCCAGCCTTTCTGTTCCCATATTCATCCTTCACAGAGCACAGACTTCTTTATTTAAACATGAGTCATTTTGATGGAATCTTAGTCAAAAACAATCTTAGGGAGACATTGTATCATCACTGACTTTACCTGCATGGCTTTGTATGGCAGAACACAATGGGCCAGTCTTATGGGCCAACAGTTCTTCATGTTTATGTTATGTGACTATATGTTGGGGATATGTAAAAGGTTTGAGCTTTTATTGCTCACAAAATGACTTAACAGGGTGTAGCCAGACATCTGTGTTGGAGAGGATAAGTTTCATACATGTTCTTGCAGTTCCAGTTGGCCACAAAGTTGATAAAGGTCATGGATTGCATAGGACCTATAGTTACAACAGTGTTCGGCAAGGACAGCATTTTGATGGAAGTCCATTTCAGTGCCAAAAAAAAAAGAAAAATTATCGTTTTGTTAAATAGAAACTTATGCTTGTCAGAAATGCAACACAGGTTCATGCTGTAACTTCTGACACAATTTATCCGCCTATTGCCGTCGATTTCTAAACCCAGTCGACAATGTACATGTATCTGGACTCTGCTGTTTTCCCCTTTGGCTCCCTTTGCAATGACCTTTCTTTTCCATTCAAAACAGAGCGTCACTCCCCATTAGGGCTGGAAGTCATCTCATCAAGAGGAATATATGTCATCCACTCAGCTTCCCTCTTGCCTCACTTCTCAAGAAAAAAAGTCTCTCCTGAGCTTTATTTTTCTTATCGTTGCAAGTCTGTCTACACAACTACTGAGTGCTGTTGCCTGATAAGCAGGGTTTTGCTGCAAGCTCTCTTCACTCTGCCTCACATACATGCTTGTTGTTTTGTAATATTAGTCATGTAGGAATTTCAAAGTTTTATTTTATTGCCTTCATTGTCAGCAACTAACAGTGATTCACCTCCTGCCCACACTTTGCAATAAAAGTGTAAAAATGTTTAGTAAGTGGGTGAATTTGTCTTGTGCAAAGGAATACAAATCTATTATTTTATCAATTTGGTTCATTTAATTAATACAAGAATACGTTGAAATGTTATAACTCTCACAACCGTTTAAGTGTGGCCAATGGCTTCATGAAATCTTCATGTATGTATTATCTGTTATTTGAGCAGCCCATTGAGGGAGACAAGCATTTGAATGCTGATTCATTTAAGAAAATAATAATAAATCATTTGTTTTATTAAATATTATGAATATGTCTTTATTATCAGGCTATGTTCCACAATCATTCAAAGTAGCAGTGATAAAACCGCTTCTTAAAAAGCACAACCTCGATCCAGAGGTTTTAGCCAACTATAGACCTATTTCTAATCTTCCGTTCCTCTCAAAAATTCTTGAGAAAGCAGTCGCAAAGCAGCTGTGTGATTACTTAAAAAACTATGATTTATTTGAAGATTTTCAGTCTGGCTTTAGAACACATCATAGCACAGAGACAGCTCTGGTTAAAGTCACAAATGACATTCTAATAGCCTCAGACAAGGGACTTGTCTCTATTCTTGTCTTGCTCGATCTTAGTGCTGCATTTGATACTATCGACCATGATATCCTATTGCAAAGACTAGAGCACTTAGTTGGCATACAGGGAACTGCTTTAGGCTGGTTTAGGTCCTATCTATCTGAACGCTCTCAGTTTGTACGTGTCAACGATGAATCTTCCATGCAAACCAAAGTTAGCCATGGAGTGCCACAGGGGGACCTATTTTGTTCACACTATACAGGACTGTCTCAGAAAATTAGAATATTGTGATAAAGTTCTTTATTTTCTGTAATGCAATTAAAAAA
>NW_011335329.1:0-3730 GCF_000735185.1 Notothenia coriiceps | reverse complement strand
CAGACAGGTTAGCGAATGTGATAGATAACATAATTACATCATGCTCAAGCCCATGCCCTCAAATCTAAGTCAAACAAGTGTAATTTATTTTGTGACAAACAAACGTTTTCGTAGTTTGACGAGGCAATTAATGGCAATGATAACTGTCTTATATGGCTATCTTTTTAGCTAACTTACCAATGTGGCTAACATCTGCGATGTACTTGTTGTCAATAATTATTTATATTACTGTACTATTACATGTTAATAAAATATAAAAAAATGATATTTTATAAAACGGTTTATAAAACAAAAAAGTTGTTTGAGATGATGCTTAACTTTACTTAATACGAATTCTTGTCATTTATTTTATTTATTGTTCTCATTGTTTAAAAGTTTGTGTTATGGTTATGGTTCTGGTGTGAAATAAAGCACAATAATTACATTTAAGACTGTTTCCATTTTTTAAAGAAAATAATCGGAATCGCAATTCTTGACTTGGTATCGGTATCGAAACCAAAATGTTGGTATCTGACAACACTACATCAAAACATATGGCGCTAGGGAGCTAAAAACGCTAACATGGCTCACCTGTGCCGTAGTCTGGTCAAAAGTGGTCTTCAATGGCATTAAAACGATAAAAACACTGCTGAAGTTAATCCATAGGTTAATCCAATGTGTCTGTGTCCCCTTGAAATTATTTCTGATAATCCATGAGCAATAAACTTTCTTTTCGTTTTTCAGATGTCAGACCTAGAGACAGCTTCACTCTGGTGCAAAACTGCGTGCGCGAAACCCCCACCTTTTTGTCTTACCATGTGTGTGAGTGGGGAAATTCCCCTTCGATTATATTGGCTCTAACGGTCAGAAAGAGATGTCAATCACCAAAATCGACCAATGGGTTCCAGAGAAACGGTAATACCTCCATTTCCACCCAAATCACCTCAGAGGTGGAGTTTTTTTTGCTAAACCTCTCTAAAAAGGTCAAATGTCACTCTCACTTTGCATCAATCTTGATACAGGGTACTTATTATATGTTGTACTTTGGATTCCTAAAACATTTAGTCTACCTTACCATCATCCAAGGGTGGTTTTCACTATAAGTAAAAAAGAATTTTTGGACGAACACTATAATTTAAAGTTTTTTACTATGTTCAATCTGAATTTTCTTTAAAATAAAAAACATCTATATTGATTCTGACTTTTCTACATCCAATTTTTTTTTTATCATGACTTTGAGAAAAAAGATGATTAATTTAACCCTTTTAGAAGGGAAGATATGGTAATTTGTTCTGGGAATGTCATTTTCGAGCCTGAGACCTGAAGAACAGGCTCAGGGCTAAACTGGTTAATATATTTATCATTACGTGGTTTTGTACTGGAAAAGATACTAAATGTGTTTCTAACATTCTTGCCCCCTCATGTTTGTAAGGGATTTTAAAACACTACATTCTAATACAGTGCAGTCCAGTTCAACACTTCTGCAAACGCTGCACAAAATGCAAAAAAAGTTGTTACATTTTGCTGTACTAAAACAGTTATTGTCGTTACTCAGTTATGCCTTTCTGCCGCCTCAGTATACTGCTCACACAACAAATTGCTTGTTGAATTATACATTCAACATACACCTGCACAAATTGTCTCCACAACATACACCTGCACAAATTGTCTCCACAACATACACCTGCACAAATTGTCTCCATTTAAAAAAAAAAAAAACACTACATTAATATAATTTCAATGTACATGTTTTCACTCTTTTAACCCTATTTTAAAAAAAAAACTAATAGAATAATGCAGACTTCCATTATGTGTTTATACGTTTAAATAGGTAATATGACAGTGCCAATTATATTTAATAATTGTCTTTGCAAAGTCTGGGTGCAGAGTATTGGTTTGTATAAAATGTACATGTGTACCTAATAAAGTGGCCATTGAGTAAAGCACATTTTAGTAAAGAGGAACTCCACTGCTGGTAGTAATGCAGTGAGTTGAAAATGACTATTTTCTGTATCAAAGTGAAATCATAAGTTATTATGATACGTGAATTTAAAAAAGCCTGATCAGTGATTTCTTTGACAGCATTTACAATACAATATATATTGGATCAATAGGATAAATGCAGGCGAATTACATAGTGACACCATAGAAATGTCATGCAACTGCTTTAAAGGAAACAATAACTAGCTGTTTTTTAATGACATTGTGTTTGCGGGCACAATTAATGACTTGATTTTGATATATGAATAGAAAAGACACTGCAGCTGTACCCCAATTCCGCAACATATGCTACTAACTGATGTCAGTCGGACATCAATCAAACTATAGCAGATGGAAATTCAATTTACCAAAAAGAAAGTTCAATGCTTTTTGAAGTTTTCTTATGGTTTCACAGGTTTTACTCAGGCTGTTGCACCTCCATCCACAGTTTTAATTTCCTGTAGCTCTGATTTTTACCTTTCTTTCCTTTGTGCATTGCATCGTCTATTTTACTAAGTCTGTTTTTAGTATACGTAATTTCCCAAGCCCCCAGGAAGTGCGCCGGACTCTGAGGAAAATATTCGTTGTGTCCAAACGGCGGAACTGCAACTTCCGTATCAGTCCGTGGCGTCCCTGGGCCCAGAAATACTTTTTTCCATTGACTAACATTGGAAAAGAGATGTCTGTAAATCAGCGGTAACTTTTTTTAAACTAAATAAATGACCAAGTATGAACTATTGTATAGCCCTTATTATAATCATTAAGTCCTTAAAGTTGTAAAATGCACTAAAAGCCGAATTTAGATTTATTTTCTCTCTCCATTCATTCTAGTGAGCCGAGAGTGGGAGCTTGGGGGGCGGGGCTTAAGGGGCGCATGCTCTGTGAGCGCACATACGGGTTCTTCTGCTCTGACAGCCAGACGGGTAATCTGTGACGTTTCGCTCTCTCAAAAGTTGGGCCATTTTGTCCTCATGCTCCAATAAGCAGCTCTCATAGGAAACAACGACACCCCGCCTCCCACGCTGTATCCAGTTCTTATCAGAGATGATCCGATCACGTGATTGGGGATCGGAGCCGATCACGCGATTTTCAAAAGATCGGAATTGTGAGAAAAAAATTGGGGATCGGGATTTTTTAAAATTATTATTTAATGTTACAAAACAAAAATGACCATGTTCACATCTTAAAGTCATCCTGAGGCCTTAGTTTTGGTTTAAAATTACACAACATCATGTATGTGTTGCTTCTTTGGGGCTTGTTTTCATAGACCTGGTTGCTTATTTCTCTCAAATCTGGCAACAGAGTGGGCAGGGCGCAGTGTCTAATTGTAGCAGTAAGCTAACAATGCTGCACAACTGAACTGATCCAATGCTGCTGTGAAAGAAAGAAGCTATATCCATGTTGGATAGAATATCCAATTTAAATAAAAAAATAACCTTAAGGGACAACTTGAATGCTTTTTTCCTCTTAATGCATTGCATAAAGATCGGATCGGGAAAAATCGGTATTGGCAAATTGTCAAAATCAAATGATCGGAATCGGATCGGGAGCAAAAAAAGGTGATCGGGACATTCCTAATAGCAATGTCTCTTTCCAGAAGTCATGACCCGGCTACTTCTGGATGACCTCCCACCAGTTTCCTACGACCACATTGATGTCTCAGCATTGCTGGGGCGGTTGGAACAGCTGAATAAGGACATGTGCTGTGTGAAAAAAACGCTCGAAGCTCAAACTGATGCCTGTGAGGGTCTGCGGGTGACGACCATGGCCA
>NW_011335328.1:0-2275 GCF_000735185.1 Notothenia coriiceps | reverse complement strand
ACATGTTGATGTAGAAGAGACATGAAGAAGAGGGGACACATGTTGATGTAGAAGAGACATGAAGAAGAGGGGACACATGTTGATGTAGAAGAGACATGAAGAAGAGGGGACACATGTTGATGTAGAAGAGACATGAAGAAGAGGGGACACATGTTGATGAAGAAGAAAAATGGAGAAGAGGGGACACATGTTGATGAAGAAGAAAAATGGAGAAGAGGGGACACATGTTGATGTAGAAGAGACATGAAGAAGAGGGGACACATGTTGATGTAGAAGAGACATGGAGAAGAGGGGACACATGTTGATGTAGAAGAGACATGAAGAAGAGGGGACACATGTTGATGTAGAAGAGACATGGAGAAGAGGGGACACATGTTGATGTAGAAGAGACATGGAGAAGTGGATTTTGCATAATAGGTGATCTTTAAATCCTCTTTAACGCCCTGTCTCCTGATCCAGGTCTGTGGGCTGTGGTCAACAACGCTGGTGTGTCAACATTTGGAGAAGTCGAGTTCACCTCCATGGACACCTACAGGAAGGTGTCGGAGGTCAACCTGTGGGGCTCCATCAGGGTCACCAAGGCTGTTCTGCCGCTGATCCGCAAGGCCAAAGGTCAGGGGAAATAACATCAGAGTGTATGGCACATTAACACGAGTTTTAATACTGTCCAAAATGTTTGTTTTGCTGCCAACCAAACCATTTTCTCTATGGAGCATTATAAGCATTCTTAGAATCCCCCTTGGAAAGAAAACGGTGCGTAAGTTGTGTCCCGTGATCTAACCCTGAGATGGAAAACAAAATATTAAATATGTTCTGCTTAGAGAAGTCCCGCCCCTTAGCCTATCACCTACAATGTGTTGACTTAATAACAAAGTGCTTCAATTAAGTATGAATGCTTGTTGTTTGTATGTTGTCTTCTCCTGAATGTTGTACGTCTCTCTCTACTCATCTCATTGTACCTGCATAAGGACAATAAAGGATTCTATTCTAACACAAAAGACAGTAATAGAAATACATAAAGAACAATAACTGGATAAAACAGTGAATGAGACAATATAATGTAGAAACCAATGAATGCTACTTTTCTGTGTTTTGAATGTGTAAGACTTTAATTAGTAAGGAAACAGTGATGTATTAAAGTAGAGCATAGTCCCAGGACTTTTGAACTGAATGCTTAACAAGCTACGAGGTTTGAAGATACACTATTTTACATAATCTTATCACTGGTGGTGCTGCGTTCAGTTGTTTCATCATTCAGAAAGAAATCCTGAGTGTTTCTGTATCTCCTTTTTCTCTTAATTGTGTCTCAACAGTGATCACGTTATGTTAAATACTTATTTTCCCACAGTGTATAGAACTCAGAATGGTGAGTGATTTTGATAGAGCACATACAGTATACTATAAGTGGTAACTACTTAAAACACATACATAGTAAATACTTATCATGTAGTACTTTTGCTCGCTGTGGGATCACTTTAAAAACAAGATTGTTTGTTCCCCACATATTTACACTTTCCCCTGATGTTTGTAATGTTTTGCTTTTTTCAAATCCTGACTGTCTGTTTCTCTTCAGGTCGAGTTGTGAACATCTCCAGCATGATGGGGAGGATGGGGGTCTACTTGAGTTCTCCGTACTGCATTTCCAAATACGGCGTGGAGGCCTTTTCCGATTGCCTTCGCTACGAGATGAAGACCTGGGGGGTGAAAGTGTCCATCGTGGAGCCGGGGAACTTCATGGCGGCCACGGGCATCATGAGCCGAGAGAGCATGGCCAACACGGCCCACAAGATGTGGAGCGAGGCGCCGGCGCACGTGCAGGAGGATTATGGGAAAGCTCGATTTGAGATGCTCATGGCTAGCGTGCGCTCGAACAGCAACAGCGGTCAGAAGGACATATCTCCGGTTCTGGAGGACATCACTGACGCCATTATGTCCAAACGCCCGTACACTCGGTACCATCCGATGGAGCCGCACTGGTGGATCAGAGTCCAGCTGATGACACATCTGCCGGCCGCCATGTCCGACTTCCTGTACTTCTAGAAGCTGTCAACAACACAGACTCTCAAGTAGGGTTGCAACATTCCGGGAATTAACGGGAATAAACTGGTAATCTTCAAAATTGAAGATTGACTCTTGATAGGGAACTTAAATATAGTTGGAGAAAGTATATTTTAACATAATCTTGACTAAAACAAACAGATGCCATTCAAGTACACTTGAATATCCATGCCATAGCACACTGCTCACTGCATGGCTATTGAGATCACACAAAGGT
>NW_011335327.1:0-2259 GCF_000735185.1 Notothenia coriiceps | reverse complement strand
AGCATGACAATGATTTATTATTATTAATATATTTTTTATTATATTTATTAGTGGTGCACGATAATTATCGGCCCGATAATTATCTGTCCGATATTAGGAAGTATGACGTCATCCCCATAAACCCGATAAAAGTATTAATAGCCCCGATAATATACAATATATTTTTTGGGTAAAAAAAAGAAAAAGATACTGCGGTGTGGGTGGATTGGGATGAGGGACGCTTGTTTTTCACTCGGCTCCTCCCGTTCTGACAGTACTGTGGTATTAGTGGTTTAGGAAGAGGGGAGTTTTTCGCAAATCCAGCGCTCCCTAACTCATGCCTGGCTGTGACGTAAATGGTGTGCGGCCGTGAAGCCAGGACAGTAAACAAACATCTTGTCGGTAGTATGGAACTATTTCAAAGTTTCAGAGTTAGATAGTTCGCTTGCTATTTGTATTAACAAATGCAATGCAGAAGTTCCACGAGGAGGGAAAAAGGCAACGAGCTATAATACTTCCAACCTGATTAGTCACCTGAAACATCGCCATCGCTACGATGGTGTGTTAAAAGCGTACGAAGAAAAAAAAAACTAGCGGCGAATCCAAAGCCAGCTGCAAAGGCACCGGGGCTTTTTATTTGGGAAAATAAATATGGTCACTTTGAAGAGTCAAAACTGTTCTTGGCTTTGTTTTGTTCATAGTAGTAATGCTCATGTCATTTGCTCACTACTAGTCTTTTTTTTACCACCAGGTGTGCAAAAACTACAGGTACATTTAATATATATATATATATTATTATCGGTTATCGGTATCGGTATCGGTCTTGAGAAGCAGGAAGTTATCGGTTTCAAAAAACCAATATCGTGCATCCCTAATATTTATTATTTATAATTTATTTTAATTAAATCCAGGTTGAAGACTTTTCTTTTTGCCGCTGCTTTTAATTGAACTATTCACATCTTAAACTGCACTGTAACTTTTATCCATTTCTTTTTTCTTTTAATGTTTATTTTATTATCTTTGCTTTTTAATGTCTTTCATTTTTTGTAAAGCACTTTGAATTGCCTTGTGTTGAAAGGTGCTAAATAAATAAACTTGCCTTGTACTTAAGGGGAGACCCTACAGGTGAATACAGTAAAAATGTGTATCTAATAACGTCATCACAATCGCCACATTGATATGCAAATTAGACGTTCCACATAGCCTAATTAAATTGTGCCAATTTGCATGCAGTTACCAAGGCATTGCAGGTGAAAAGGATTTTTTTTTAAAAAGATACATATCACCTCACAACTTCCCCAGATAGTCAAGTCAGTATTTCCCCCTGAAATGTTATGTTTAAATATGCAAATTAGCTTTAAATATATAGATGAATTCACACAGGTAGTAAAACGAACACCATTTATATGTGTTTTTTGGAAGTTTTCTTTCCATTGAGTGAAAGAAAACATGGAAGCAAAATAGACCAAAATGTACAAGTACATGAAAAAACGATATTTTTATTTTACTTAAACAGCAACTTCATAATTGTGATTGTTGTCTGCTCTTGTGCGTAGTGTTAGTAGAATGATGTTGAGTATTAAAAAATTGCGTGAGTGTGAGGGTATTAAAATAAATGTATCAGTAAGTCTTTTATAAATTATTATGGGAAATGCCCTTTTTCTCACTTGAGCTCCTGCAAAGCTCCCCCAAAATGTCTGTGCACGTCCCTGCTGTCAGTGTTAATAAACTAAAAAGACATGGCGATGTGCCTGCAAGACTCAAAACATATCACCCGTGCGCAGCAGCTAACCTGCTTGCAAGCCTTTGCTCAGGTCATATTTACACACGGCGCGGCTGAAGCCCGCGAAAACGGCTTCTATAGTTGCCGACAGTTTAGTATTTTTAAAGTACCGTTACTATGTCAAACATGCTCAAAACTTTCTGACACACTCTCTTAAACATCTATAACATTATACCTTGTTTACACAAGTTAACATCGATCCTTTTCATCATGTACTGACCTGTAGAAAACAGAAAAGTGCAGCAGGGTGAAATAAACACAGGATTCGGTTGATCGTCTGGTTTGCTTCTGCAATATCACCCAGCCGGTAGCCGCAGCAACACGGTACACGAAACGCCCCCTATACGACACGCCCCCTATACGACACTACGGTGGCTGAGAGACATTGATACCGTACATGGCAGATTAAAAACGAATTGCAAATGTTATTGTAGCATTGCAGCAACTATTTGGCAAATAAATTAATAACCTAGTCGATCCGTTTGAGACACAACAGT
>NW_011335326.1:0-7939 GCF_000735185.1 Notothenia coriiceps | reverse complement strand
TAGAGGGTGTTAAGTCCACTCCCCACTTATAAAAATAGCACTTTACCACTGCACCCTCTCTAATCTCAGATGCACCCTGCGTCATTTTGTTCTGGAACCGGGCCTGCTTTGATGTAATTTAAATGATTAAAGTTGCAGTTAGTAAAGTAAATATACAGAAATAATGAATTTAATTCTGGATTCGCGATGTTTTTGCTTCATTGCTAAATTTTTGTTTATCCACTGCGTAATCTTTACAGCTAAATGTGATAATCTGCTGTATGCCAAAAGTTATATCATCGTGCATAATCATTCCAATACACTCTCAAACATGATACAGTTCAACTGCAGGTGCATTTGATTTGAATATGTCTTATTTACTCCGCTGTGTGACATGTGGAGCATTAAAGGGATGTAGAAAACAAAGTCAAATTCAACAATTGCTCAATGAACCTGACAGGGATACTGTGAGTGAGTGAGTGTGTGCGTGTGTGCGTGCGTGTGTGTGTGCGTGTGTGTGTGTGTGTGTGTGTGTTTAGTGATGCCTCCTGAAGGCACACTAAGTCTAGTATTTGGAGTGCATAACTTTACACAATTTCAACACTTGATTTGTTTCCCGTGGCTTAAGAAATAAATATGACAGAATCCACTGTGCCACTTTCTTCAATGTTTGGTGATTTACAGCAACACTGTAAGCACATCTTATATCCAATATTAAATGATAACGATTTATTGACAGAAAAAACAAGGTTTTCAAATCTGTTTGTCATATTTTCACATTTGTTTGTCAGCAGTATCACGGAAAAAAACTAGTGGCCTGATTGTCATGAAAGTTGGTCGCGTGGTAGTCATTAAATGTTCAGACTTACAGGTGGATTCACGAATTACGATGTACCTTCATTGACATTGTAAATAGGGCATTTGTGCTCCTGCGGTGTATTGTTGTAATTATCTGAAGAATTAGTTCCTGACTGGATATGTATGTGAACGTCCCTTCGAGCTGGAACAAAGCAGTAACAAAAAAAGTGCTGACTTTAAAGCTGTCGAAGTGAGAAACTCCAAACTCTCTCCCCTCTTCATTCTCTGCAGACACAATGTCAGGAAACTCACAGTTCATTTGGCACCGCTCCAGTTCAATCATCAGTACAAAAGATTAACAAAATGCTTGAGAAAATACCTGACTTTGATTAAAAAGTCAGAGATACAAGTGGACAACGGTTTCAGACAGAGGTGTGCAGCATATCTGTAAATAAAGCACTTTGTTTCGTTCCAATTTGTCAAAAAGAATCAAAGATGTTTAATGTAATAAAGTGTGTAGAAGGGAAGTAATGCATTTAAATAGGTATTATTATTCCAGTTGAGACAGGATCTTCCTCGGTTTACCTGACAGTGGCTTTATCAAACAAACATCCTGTTACAATAGTAAACAGGTGTCACTGTTCTGCCATAATTGAATTATATTAAAACATACCCGGCTTCTCTGTCGTTGTCATTACATTTCTAAAAAAAGTTCCCATGTCAAAATTCTCGTGTTTCCAGTACACATGGCTAGCTCTAAATTAACATGAACTCTTTCTAAAAGGTATTAAGATGTTTCCGCGTTGTCGTACGTTTTATTTCTCATCAACATGCAAATTTGTGCAGTCATGAGCTCTGAGATATAATCATTTCCTCTGTAGGTGCAGGCAGTGCTGGTGGGGAAGTTTCTCTCGTGTCTCACTCTATAACCCCAGGTGTCAAAATCAGATTAGATTGTAAAGAGTGCAGATCTGGGTGCTCAACACTTTTCAAATGTTGTGACAGCGGAGGTCAAAACCCCACTCTTTCAAACATCAGACATTAAATCAGCTCTGAGGTTAAAAGCAGAAAAAAGAAATCGCCTTTTTCAGAACCTGTCATCCCCCATGAGGATTGTCCACTCTAACGAGAGGCAGATAATGGGAAATGGGAGCAAACACATCCAATCTAATTGTTCATTTCAAGCGCTGAATAAGCAGACGAATTAACACTTTAGTCTCTAGACACTTCGTCCCTCCGATGACAGTAATATGGTCGTAGTGTGAACACATTTACAAATACTGGTTTGGTTTATTTAATTGTTTTGTGAGTCATCTAGATTCGAGTCACTAAGGTCCTGGGTGCTCTAAATTGATGACTCAGATTCCTAATGCCAGGGCACCGTTTGGATTGAAGTAAACTCAAGTGGGAAAGCACACAACCTGGCCCCAATAAAAAACAAACAGTAAAAGCAAATAAGCTTTTCACCTCATTAAAAACCCAATGTGCCTATTATGTTTGTCCACAGTTGCTCTCAATGTAGGTATATAAAGTCCTTCTTGGCATTATTTCAATGTGCGCAGTGGACTAAAGTAGGCCTTACTGTTTTCTTTCCATAAGTAGAACATCAAGTACGTTATGTTTGGATGTTTATTGACGTTCAGGTATCATCTAATTGTTGGATTGTTCCTTTTAACTTCATTGGATTGTGACCTATGAAGTATTTTAGTGTAGGGTTCAGAAACTTCAAATCTGAAACCATTAAGTGCTCAGTCTATAAATGTAGTGACTAACTTGTGAAGGCCTTGACTTTTAACGGTTGTTCCTAAGCACTGTATTTTAGGCCTTATAAATTTCCCTGAATATCCGATTACAGGAGTACACTTTAAATATAAATAGGCATACACAAAATGGAAAAATACCATTTGTAGTTGGAAGAACAGTCCTGCAGCTAGAAGGTAAGGAGGACTTTAGCTGGAGTGTTGTTCAAACATGAAAGAAATTAACAGTGTTCATTTTCATACTACTAAGTTAGTAGTATGAAAATGAACACTGTTAATTTCTTACGAACTTTGAGCTGTATCTTAACAGTGTTAGTCTAACACTGTTAAGATACAGCTCAAAGTTCGTAACGTTTCTGTTTAAAGGTGGGGTAGGGAAGTTTCAGAAACCGGCTCGAGTGCACTAAAATTTGAAAGTACACAGCCAAAAAGAATCCACCCCTTCCTTCAGACTTCCTTACAGAGCACCTCCTCCGCGAGAGCAGGCTGCAGTAACGTTACATATCAGGCAAAGCTAAACACATCTATGTTAGCAATACTACACAGCCAAAGCAACTCTGGTTTGACTTCTCCTAGTTTCCACTTTCTTTTTGATCTTAATTTGCTCCGTTACATTTTTTCTTTTGCGACCAGTAGATGATGTTGAACCTAACTCTGCCATGGTGAAAGTGGCCGCGTGTTGCTGGCGAGTCATTGAAGTACTGCTGCAATGCACGCCCAATGACGGCACGCCCAATGAGGGCACGAGATACATTTGTGCGTGCACGAGATGGAAGGCTGACAGACAGGGCGGCAATCGGATTGGTTGTAGTTGTTACAGCATTACGGCTTCCACAGATGACATTTTTTTATGTATTTTTTGTCAAAGCTCTTCAGATATTCATTGCTATCGGGATGTTAAGAGCATTCCATGGAATATAACAAAAAGTGTATCTCGAGCCGGTTTCTCAAACTTACCTACCCCACCTTTAAGTGCTGATATTTGCAGGGCTGTTTCTCAATAGGTGTACTTACAAAAGTTGTTTACATGATTCTGATGCACACATACGACCTTCACGGGCCTGCAGTACTGTATCTCTGGGCGCAGAAACTAACCATCGACTCGAGGAGATTCAAAGATAAAAAACAAACTCTCAGTGCAGAGAAACTTCTGACAGCTGCTGAATCAGAAGGACAGGATGGGCATCTGGACGCGTTGCATCATTTATGACATGTTGAATAAAACACCACCTGGTAATCAGCCCGGAGGCTACTTGTGTGCAGACTATGGTATAGAATCCATTTTTCTTACCTACTGCCAACAAAGAAAAAACTATATTGAGATAAGCACAGCAATCGAAACACACCGTATACAGTTTTTTTTCCACAATCATCCATTATCCAATTGTAATCACTTCCTGCACAGCGATGTGAGAACCTGTTTAACCTGTTTCGCACGATGCATTCCTTTGCACTCAATTGATGTAATGTCCCTTTGAGCTATTTAGAGCTAATGGCATCCTAATTGCACTCCCATTCCACCTGAGTGAGCCCAAAAAAAGAAATGATGGTGGAGTTCACAGGCTGCGCTGATTATTTCTTGAAAGTGTTCGTGCCTGAGTTATAACTGACTGCTGATCAATATGATAGGAAAGTAGAACATGAAGAAGGGTTAAGGATAATTTAAGATCTTTTAAAGTGTACTGAGTGTTTCTGTGTGAGTACAGATGTACCCATTCTATGTTATTTGTATTTACTTGCTCTATTTGATCAGTTGTATTGTCCTATATACACTGAACAAAAATATAAACGCAACACTTTGCTCCCATTTTTCATGAGATGAACTCAAAGATCTAAAACATTTTCTACATACACAAAATAACAATTTCTCTCAAATATTTTTCACAAATCTGAAAAAATCTGTGATAGTGAGCACTTCTCCTTTGCCGAGATAATCCATCCCACCTCACAGGTGTGGCATATCAAGATGCTGATTAGACAGCATGATTATTGCACAGGTGTGCCTTAGGCTGGCCACAATAAAAGGCCACTCTGAAACGTGCAGTTTTGCTTTATTGGGGGGGTCTGGGAGGGGTCCGGGGGGGGTCCGAAAACCAGTCAGTATCTGGTGTTAGGGTTAGGGTAATGTTGTGAATCGAGTGGCCTGTGTTCCATAACATACGCCTGCCCATACCATAACCCCACCACCACCATGGGCCACTCGATTCACAACATTACCCTAACCCTAACCCTAACCCTAACCCTAACCCTAACCCTAACCAACATCAGCAGGAGAGGACTCTTTAAAGTAGAGACACTACATTCTGATATGAACCTGAACTTTTCCAGAATATGTCCTCCTTAATAAAGAACACACAACTTATGTAGTCAAGGATGGAAGTCTTTATTTTTTTCACAACTTCTACACCCAGCGAATAGCCCAAGAAAGCTCTGAATCAAACCATGCCACAATAAGGGCAATAACATTACTAGTTATAGCACATCGCGTTTTGCCACGTTACGCGCCAGATGGATGATATAAAAAGTCAGGTCAAAAAGCACGACCTGACCTTTAAGCAGGTTGCAGTGACGTTGAACCGACAACATCAAACCCCCTTTCTCTCCTTGCATAAGTGTATGTTATAAAAGAGACTGAACTTATGCATTTTAGTTCACATTTATGTTACGTTATAATGTCTGCATTCAGCTTTATCCCGCTACTTAAACCACAAGTTACAGTATAGACTATTCTGCACAGTTTCTATTATATTCTGTTTCTATAATATTTCTATAATAATCACACAATAGAGATGCAAATACTTTCTTATCCTTGGCTTATATGCAGATGTAAGACAATCTAGTACATGAATGCATGGTTCGAAAGGTAGGAGTGGAGGACGTGGAGGTTTCCAAATCACTGAACCATCTGTGTAACTGGAGACATCTGTTTGCAAACACTCGGCATACGGTATGTACAAAATATAAGAGTGAGACAAAATATGACCCACCACGTTTTTTTGTGACGAAATCAATGCATAAACAAGGAAGACATAGGAAATCCATATGTTTCAAGATTTTCAGGCTTTAGCAGAATTACCATTCGATCGTTTTAAAAAGCACGAGTTGCCTGCTTTTCAAAACTGTAAAGTGTTTTTTACAGTTGACTTTTAATCAATGACCTGCGCTCACAATGTCCCTCTCTTTGGATGTCACTCAAAAGCCTAAATCCATAACAAACACAAAAAAAATGGTCAGCTTCAAACTGTCGCTTCAAGCAAACACTGTGACAATAACGGGCGGAGAATTCCCCCAGCACATAAATCGTTCTCCTCCGCGGGAACAAAGTCTTTTGTACAATAAATGATGGGGCTGTTAATATTTTAACACTTCCATAACGCTTGTCATCCTTCAATCCCTGGGAGACAATCACTTCACCTGATCCACAACAGAATACTCTCTTTCCATATTTCAACATGAATTCAATTGACACCGTACTGAACTCTCAATTGTTCAAAAGAAAAGAAAGGCTTGTCCCCAGATATGTTAACTCACTTTGTTTCATAGCAACTCAAGACAGTACAATACTCATAACACTTAAGTATTGCTTTCTCTTCAAGGTAATCGGTAAGAATATTGCGAGCATATTGCTTTGAATGTCAGCTGGTAGCCGCACAAATTGAATTACTCCTCTCACCTTTTCCTGAAAGTCACAGAAATTAGGAATCACCGCAGGAATGGAATGACTCCACTGTCGGAGCAATGACTCCACTTCATTATACTCCTGTAGTTCACAGCACTTTTCCATCATACTGGGACGCATCCCATAGTTTTGCAGATGGCTCGTACGTACATCTACAATCAGCTCCTCCACAAACTGCCAATTGGATTCTGCTGTTGGCCTGAAAAAACAGAGATAAACGCAGGCAGTGTTTTTTTTAATCAGGGGTCAGCGGGACCAATGGCACAGAAATAAAAGTTCTTAAAAGTCTTTTGGAAATGTTGAAGTGTCCTCTTGGCGACATGCTGAATGACCTCTTTTACACCCATTGGCAGGTGAAGAAGAAAAATAACACCAAAAGTAAAAAGTGCGATGGGAGGAAGGGGTTTGTGGATTTGGAGTTGAAAGCAAGAGTGAAAAGGTGAGTTTTGAGGGATTTTTTAGATGAGAGTTGAGAACATTCGCTGGCATTTGACTTGCAGTAAATACAAATTCAGAAGTTTTCGTCAATCACATCAGAAACCGTGCAATTTGTTATCTACAAAGAGCACAGTTACGTTGGTCAGACACGCAACAATTACATAATGTTATTGGAGAACGATGATCAGCTTCGATTTATAGACATTTTTATTCATTGGGATAAACCCCTTGAGATGCACCATCTCGTTTTCAAGGGGGTCCCGAAAATAGCAATAACTTATAGACATACATAAACAAAAAGAAAAAAAAAAATCATGACACACAAGACAAACCACGTACAGTCTGTTAAGTGAAATTCAAGCAATGCACACAATCATTACAATTTGAGACAGTCAAGCAAATCAGTTTCATCAATATCAGTTAATAACAAGTACAGACCAGGTGAAAGTGAGATAACAACGATTTATGGTTTATTTAAATAAATAGGGGGTTGATGTCCGGTCCGTCTGCTGGTGGGTGAATGGCAGGAAGCAGGCTAACACTGAAACTGGTATTTCCTTTGCTTGTTAATGTTGTATATTGTAATTCAGCATCTACAGTCCCTGCTTTAACTTTTAACATTTAGACCCTCCAGAAAAACGCGATTCTGCGATTGCAGAATTTACCGCATAATCAGCCAAATGGCGCAGATTTTTTAAAAGCCGCATATTTATCAAAAGGCCGCATAATCCCCACATTTTTCCACACAAAGTTGAGAAGAAAAAAAAGTTAACTCGTCTTGACGTGACGTCATCAGCTCGCGCATCACAGAATGTAAACAACACTGTATAGAGCTCATTTACCAACGAACATTTCTACTAAAGACCGGGCAAAAAGTGGGGGGAAACTATTCTGCACCCGGTGCAACTGTGTGTTGGAGCATAAGAGAAAATCGACGGTGGCGACCCACTTTGATTCATTCAAACATTCGAAAATGCTTTCTGCTGCTGCGGACAAGAAAGCCATTCAACTCCCGTTCACCGAGGGATCAACCTCCAAAACCCTTTCGAGGGCTACAAGAAACGAAGTGAGTAGCCTACAAGATTGAAGCTGGTCAGATAACGAACGAGTAAATGAAAACAGAATGAGGCGGAGAAGTGTGTGTGTGTGTGTGTGTGTGTGTGTGTGTGTGTGTGTGTGTGTGTGAGATTAAAATAGCCCAATTGCTTTTACAATAAATAAACATTGAATGTGTTTAATTGAATAGTAAAGGGGTTTAACGTTAGTGGCAGGTTGTGTGTGAGAG
>NW_011335325.1:0-6438 GCF_000735185.1 Notothenia coriiceps | reverse complement strand
CATACAGTAGTTAACATTGCTGGAGGTATAGACAAAGTGTTTCATTCATTGTATAACTACACCGTTTGTGTATATATGTCAATAAACCTTAGAAAATCTTGAAATCTTGAAAGGGATGTGCAAAATTGTCATTATATACATGTCTTTAATTAACTATTAGTAGAGAATAACGAGTAATGAATATACTTTATAGGGATCCTATTCATATCTAATAATAAAAATAATGAAATTCAATAACATGCTTTAACCACTAGGTGTCCCTTTATATCAGGAGTGCACGTTTATGGTGTAAATACAGCCTATCTACCAATTGGATCAAATATAAAAGTCAGCCGAATTAGTGTTGATACTGTATGGAGATGTATTGTGTGAAAATAAATGTAAGATGTTGTTTAATTGCTGATATATTTATGATCCACGTCACGTTTTCAGTGTTGGCGGCAGTTCCTCATGTTTGTCTAGAAGTCTTCTCATCAGGGCTCTATAAATAGAGAACTACGGCAGATATTTAACATTTAATGCAGCCGAACCGTGTATTACAATGCCGTTATGTGATGACCTCCAAAGAGAAAAGCAAGCACACTCGGAATAAAGTGTTTTCGGTCTGTTTCCGGTATTTGTTTATGACGATGTGATGTGAGATGTGACATGTGAGACTGGAATTGCACAGGGGAAAATAATGTGTATGCCACCATTTTAGATGCAGATTTTGTTAAACTGATACGTTTGCGCTGTGGACCAACACTATACATTGACGGGGAAGGGGGTAGCAATAAAGATAACACCATTAAACAGTTACACAACATAGCAGAAATAATATCGATAGCAGCGTCCCTAGCAACCACCTTGGTAACAATGAAAACATTGTATAGACAATTTCCTGAAGTAATCTTCGTAATAACTAGCAAACTAAAGATCATGTACATCCACTGCACACATAATCTGAAATAACACCTCATATTTCTCGCATCAAATGACATCAAAACGCATTTTAATGGCCAAACTAACTTTAAAATAGGCATTTTCCACTGAGAATAAAACGAAGTGCGGCCATGTTTTTTTTCTTTCTGCAGGGAGAAATGTGAAGATCACGTGACATAGACGCCAGCCATTGGAATGAATGGTGGAAAAAAACGTAGGGATCTTACAATTTCAGAGGCGTTTTTGTAGAAATACTACGTCCTACGTTGTGGACCAACGTAGTTATTACACATTTTTTTGTGAGACTGGGTTGGGGATCCGCTGGGTTTCTGGTTGGAATCCGCTGGGTGGATTCCTATTAGCTACATATGTACTCCCTATCAAAGAGTCTTATGCTTGGAGGTACATTCTCTTATAGTATTTCCTCACTATGTGGAAGCTGTTTTTTTTTTTTTACCAGAATAGGGTTTCGCTAGCGGCTCTGTTCTGCACTTTATTGGATTTGGGAAGGTTTACTCTTCAGCAACACTGTGTAAACTCATCTATTATCTGAGATAAAGTTATGATCCCAAAGCACATCGGTTAGACCTCATCTTTATAGCCTTTTTCTCTTGTGAAAATAAAAGGTTAAAAAGGCAGTTTCAAAATATGAGCAAAAGCGCAACAACTGTGTGCTTGTCCAAGTCTGTTTACTTTGCTAAGATACAACTGATTTCTGATTTGTCCTCATCATTCTTAATATGTTTATTTATTTATGAATTCTATATGGTTTAGTGCGTGAGGGTGCTAATGTTGATTAGCTGTAGCCTCATATTTTTGATATGGTGTTTATGTATTCTC
The DNA here is from genome assembly GCF_000735185.1 of Notothenia coriiceps. Classification (NCBI taxonomy): domain Eukaryota; kingdom Metazoa; phylum Chordata; class Actinopteri; order Perciformes; family Nototheniidae; genus Notothenia; species Notothenia coriiceps. The sequence goes on along the minus strand of NW_011335325.1, from coordinate 4,677 downwards.
ATTGTACAGGTGTTTACTTTTAAGAAGAGACTAGACACATTAGAGAGTATACTGTGACCAGCATTTTTGCTATCAGGCATAAAAAGTCTGCTAACTACACTCATTGCTGGCCAGAAACATGCATTTGCCTCCCTTTTTTTTTAAATCAATGTTTACAACAATACTAAAAATGTACATTAACATTGACTGACTTCAATAAGTCAGTGAGGATGGACCGAGCGAACAATTGTCCTCATTTCCCTTTTTGTAGCAACACTGTATCATTAATATTTTATACATTTTATGCTTGATTATAAACAATCGCACAGTAAAAGGAATGTCCACCTTGGTGTTTCCAGGATATCTCGCCAATGCAGAAGACGATCGATCCAACTGCTATAAAGGATCTGTTGGTGTAGGCATGAGTATTGGCTTCACCTTAATTCACTTGTTGGGGAGTTATTTTCATGGTTAGACTGAAAGTATATCCATCAGCCAACACACACACACATAAACCAGACACACAGTCTCACCCCCTACTTGCAGAGAGGCACAGGTTGTCTCCACACATGTGAAAAAAAAACATCCAATACTAATCAAATAAATCTCTTTAAGTGCATTTCGGCCCTCCGATTTATCAGCTGGCTCCATCCAAAGAGCAGCTGATAGTGCTGTGCACTGCACTTTGAGGCAGGGGGCTAGCATCGACACACCGTGGGCGCCCATTTCACGCCTGCCCGGTTCAGGGCTAATGAGTGCCGTTAGCATCTCAGAAGTGGGCTAGCACATCAATCGAACATCATTAATTCCAGCGCGATTCATTTTGTAACCAAATCACTGATCAAAGTCCATTTGAGATGCTTCTAATGGGTCTGATGGGAAAAAATATATGCCCTGACGACGGGGCTCTGCATCTCCGAAAAACTAATTATTTGGATTCCATATGTGTCGGTATCCCTGATTAGATACAATGATTAGATGTACGGTTCAATATCATCTTCCATTTGTGAATGAAATGATAAATCTCATTCTATGATTGGCTAAACAAAGCTGTAGCCGATTGTGATGGCGTCACGTCTTCCGATGCACGCACTGGAATGCCAAACATTTGTAAAGCCTGTTCTTGAGGTATCCACATATTATTGACATTTTTATACATAAATACATATAATATCAAAACCAGTATTTTCTCAAAGATTTGATTGAAAACAACTATCCACAAAAAGATGAATTTTGTATGGAAATCATATTTACCACATATTGAACGCACTGCGACTGGTACCCATGATGTACTAGCAGGTGCAGATAAACACTTTGTGGGATATACATTTACATTCATCAAAATGCATTGAGCTGAATTTCCTACCTCACAGAATATCACTTTGAATATGTTTGGATTTCTCATTGTTTACATGCATTTTTGTATGCGGGCAATCTCATTTTTCCTAGCCTACTTCTATCTATTTAACATTTCTATCTATCGCTCTTGGTGCATTATTGTCCCCAATTTTCAATCAGGGAAATATTGAGCCTTGCATCCACTACACATTTGCATCAACCGCCCTCTGCAGTTGGCAGAATGTGTGTTTTGTTCTTCAATTCATTCCGTTCATGGTTGGAATTGCAGGGCACAAGATGAAATGAACGGCTGTATAAGAGCCAAAAATATTGAATATTGGTTATGGAATGGAATAGGTTGTTATTAATGTCAATTAATTGTGGTCCGCACACATGGTTAAACAAGCTGATTGACGCTGTGACAGCCTCAGCTGGTACAAAAGAGTCCTGCTGACGATACTGTGTTCATTTTGGTTGTGAAGCTGCACCGCAGAGAAATTATGAGTTTAAGTTGTTTATAATATGTGAACTAACTGTCTCCATCATCGTCTGGTAACACACTTTTATTTGTGTTAAAAGAAGAGAACAGTGAAGAAAAGACATGTAAAGCATAACATGGAAATAAATGTACCGAAACAAACAAATAATATCTCTCTGTGTGATGTGTGAGTGCGTCGGCCAGGCGCAAGACCTAAAGACAGAAAGGAGCAAAAACGAAGTGGGAAAGATGCTCTTTTAGGCTATAAAACTAATTTAATTACTTTGGGCTTTTTGCCAGTTAAATATTTATTTTATTTGGATAGCTAGTATAATAGGCATTTTTGTATAACATACTTCAATGTAAACGTGTTTTGTTGCAACAGGACATCAAAATAAGGAGAAGGGCATCCCAGCTCTAACTTGCCAATATGGAATTACAATTCTTACGAAATGCATTTAGAAATTATTTCTCAGAAGATTAATTCAGCAGCGGAGCAGCAAGAATGCAGCCTTAACATTCTTCTGGACCCGTACAATGGCCGCATGTGTTTGTCCTATCCTCAGCCTCATACATTTCCCAAGTCCATTGATGTGTATGTCCTGTTGCCTGCCTAAGATGACAGAGATGGCACGGTACCTGAAGACTCCGCACTGCATTCCAATGGCCATTCATTGAGTACCTGCCCGTCATCTCGTCCCTGATTGATGACATAATTAGAGACGGGCCTGTTTGATGGAGATGCCTGGCAAACTCCTCTGTCTGCTGGCCTTTGTGTGGATGTGAGGCCCCGGTCCCTTGAGCTTTGGTCTATCGCTAACCTTGCCTCAGCGCGAGCAGTATGCCTTCATGTGCCTGTGTGTGTGTGTGTGTGTGTGTGTGTGTGTGTGTGTGTGTGTGTGTGTGTGTGTGTGTGTGTGTGTGTGTGTGTGTGTGTGTGTGTGTGTATCGATAGTGCTCCCCGGTCCTGCTCTCCTTAACAATGAGCATGGCTTCAAGCTTGGGGAAGCTGATTAAATTAAAGTGCCTCACAGGCAATCATGCCAAGGTCAAAGAGATGCTGTGCAAACTGCTTTTGGCACCAACTTTCCTCGGTGTGCGGAGACGCTTATCAGCAGATGTGTGTGGTTTGTGCTCGGCAGTGGCTGCACAGTCGCGTAACATGGAAAATTGAATTGTCACTGTTGATTTTGCTTCTTGCATATCAGGGGGGAAATGAACTTTCAACAATAGCACAATATGAGGTCCTGGTCTGTGGCATGTACGACAAAGACCCCAGGCAGCCTGAGAGAACGGATCACTGCCTGCTTCTGTTTGTCACTCATACGATTTCTTCTCAGGTGAGAAGATTACCGTTAGCTAACATGTTGTTTACTAGATTTAAAGGTCCCCTATTAAACTGTTTTTCATCGATATATTATAGGTCTCAGATATATACAAACATGTGAAGTGTTTTTGCTCCAAATATCAAATAGATCATTGCAGCATCCCATAATCCCCTCTGTATCAGCCCTGTTTCAAAAGTGCTGATTCTCTGTCTGTTACTTCAGATGAAAATAAGGTGCCACTCCCCATGTCCCTCTGAGAGATATTTGGTTAAAAAGAACACAATGGTGCTCTAGTACCTCATTCACACCAACGCAACTCCGGTTCAAGCTCCGTGCTAGAGCTTTTCAGGTTCAGAACCGGTTCTTCGGTTTAGCTCCGGCTCTTTTCACACTGCCGAAAGTCCGACTGGTGCTGCGTCATTGCGTCATCGTTTGCGTCATGACGTAACCGTTTGCGTGCCTGCTTAATAAAGCCAAACCGCGCGGAAACCCCTCACAGCTGACACCGACAACAACAACAATGGCCGATTGTGCTCCAGCTTCCTCTGTACCTCTTCGGAAGACCAGATTCCCAGTAGGTAGCTGGTCTCTTCAGTGGACCACTGCTGCTTGTTAAGTTTCTCCATCGCTGTGTACAAACTAGATAAAACGCCGGCTTTTTGTTGTTGTTCAGGAGTTGATCCCGCCCCTGCCCCCGCCTCGACGTAAGCGTGACGTATGCGGTGCTTTTGCTCTGGCCGGAAAACATTTTTGGTGCTTGAAACGAACCGGATTCCGGAGCTAAGAGGCTGCTCCGCTGCGGTGTGAACAGGAAAACCCGGTGCTTTTCAAGCTCCAGCTCCGAACCGGCCCTGAAACACCGTTGGCGTGAATGAGGTATGAGAGGAAATACAGTGAGATTTCAGCACCTATATGTCAAGACTTTGTAACAACTGGAAATATCAGGGAAAGGATGTGATGGAAAAATACGTTCACTGGCAGGATGAGGAGCTTTAAGGAGACACAATACACTCTCAATGAAGTAGAGTAAAAGCAAAACAAGGTGGAGTCATAGCCGGGTTACTGCAGGAAGCTAGTAAATTCCAAAAAAGTACACAGAGGGCAGAGTTGAACCTTTTTTATACACTGAAGGAACATTGTTATTCATGGCGCCTCCCTGTGCCTGACCGTATGCCTGCTCCAGGGAAGTAAGAGAAACTTTAGGCCTGTAGCCTAGGGAGTGATTTCTTTGGAAGGAGTATCAGAAAATAGCTTCTGCTTCCTGTTTTGTCAACCTGGGTTATTTGAAACGGCTCAGAGTTCACAGAGAGGAGAGTAAAGCTTTACTGATGTGAGTTCTTAAAATCCTAGTTGTTGTCATCACTGTTAAAGCTTTGTGAGGCTGTGGGGTGTCTTGAGTGTCTCAGCCGGAGATCAGACAGCTGATTAGATTCAGCTAAATGAGTCAGATAATAAAAGCATGTTGGAGCTGTTCTCTTGCAGTATGCTGGTTCCAGAGAGGATGTGTTTAACCACAGAGTGACACTCAACAAGTCAGTTTTGTTGAATTTGTGT
>NW_011335324.1:94273-105571 GCF_000735185.1 Notothenia coriiceps | reverse complement strand
ACAGACAAGAAGAGTCAATACCCTACATGCACAGTCACTTCCTTTCTAATGTCTGACATTTAATGTGGAGAAAGAGATTTATCCTCCTGAAGGGGACACTTTGAACCCTCATGTAAACAAATCCTTAATGCTGCACAATGCTAAGCAACGCTTATTGGTGTCCTTTGATACTCAGGCAGTCATATCATTAGCTAGAAGCTATATGGACATAAATGCGAGTGAAGTCTAATCGGACGCGAGAGAGAGAGAGATCAGAGAGCAGATCAGCTGCTGCTGTCAACAGAGACACGCAGCTCTGCATGATCACAGCTCCGCCCGCTTTGACGGACCGGTGGGCGGAGTAAAACACACACTTCAAGTTAGACCTAACACACTTAGCTAGTTTATCTACCTCTGGAACATGGCAAAGACAGTCGCTGTTGTATCTGTGTCTGTATCATGTTGTTGTGAGTCCGGACGGAGCAGATACAACGTTAGCTTAGCCTGATCGATCCGATCTCCATTCAGAAAACACGCATTTGAAAAGGTTTTTCGCCTGCCGTCTGTCTGCAGACTTGTCAAAGCATTAATTCATGGTTTTTACTAACCGTTATCAGTATGTTGTTACTTCAGCATCATTTTGAAACTAAATCATGGTTCATCATATATGTTGATCATCATCTATGATCATCTATGTTCATTTTGTTGTAGTTGGTTTCTACCACAGTATAGAGGGAGGGAAAGATTATTATTATTAGTGCGAATGCTGTTTACAGCATTCCACTATAGTTCTTCGAATCTTTAATCTTCTTCTTCTTATTATTATTAGTGTGAATGCTGTTTGCAGCATTCCACTATAGTTCTTTAAATCTTTATTCTTCTTATTTCAACCAATACTTTGCTGTCGAATAACTTCAGCATACTTTCAGCTACATAAACCATTCAAATATCAGACTATTAAGCCTTTTCAGCACATGATGGGAAACGTTCAACTTTTTCAAAATATGTTATATTTTTTGAAATATTCAGCTTTTTAAACTATTTTTTAAACACAGAACTCAATGGGAGGAACCTTAAAATCCTCTTTTAACTACACCATGCGCCAAATGCTACTCCTTCCACATACTTTCAGCTAGAGACTTCATTCCAACTTTAAAATGATCACAATACCTTCAGCTATAAAAGTCATTCTTCAGATTTTTGAGATATTTAACTTAGTTTGGAGCTTGGTAAAGAGGCCTTCTTCAGATTTGAACATTAGTGTGTATTGAGCAGCTCGTTAAGGCTTAGAGTGCTTTGATCTCAAAACAGAGTGGAGGACAGCTTGAAATTTGCCCCAATTTTTTTTTTAAACCTGCCATAATTCCCAAACCCTACACTCCTTTTTTCCATGACAAACGCAGGAAAACCTCTCCTCCGTTGAAAAATTTAAAAAATAAGAAAATATATTAAACAAAATGCCTCTTGAGGGCATAAAGAGACAAAAACTTGTCAAAAAGTCCAGCTAGCTCCCAATAGAATCCCATGTTACATTTTTCCGGAACTTTCTTCAGAACCGAGAGAAGTACACTTTAGACAAACTGCTGATGCTCACTTTCTGGTCATTTTTTTTATAGGAGCCATAGTTTTTGAAAATGTGGCAAAATGGTCAGATATAATCCTCAATGCATTCTTAATGACACTCAGTGCTGCAGCTGGTAACCATGTTGTTGCTGGGCAGATTGAAACCTCTGATCCCTGGGCTCACACAGGTGTTATGATTATTTGTTATGATTAGGTGCTCAGCACAGAAACAAACACTGGCAAACACACTGGACTTTAACAGACTGTCTCAGCCTATTATTTTCTGTCTGATGGAGACTTCATACAGACTTCAACAGGTTCCACATATTTTATACATTATTGATGACGTTTTAGTCGAAAAGTTTGAAGCCAAAATATTCTGCTGCTTTCCCAAGCTTTTTTACTTTATTTTCTCTTCTTAATACAAATTAATTCACTACTACTTACATCTGATATTTAACTCCTTCAGCCTACTTTCAGCTGCAGAAACCATTCAACTATGAACTTATTCAGCTATTTCAGGACATTGAGGCTATATATGTTGTTGTTTATACCTTTTTTTTTTAAAAAACTTTTCTTTTAAACATTAAGCTTCTTTACTATTTGTCCTACTCTTCCAGTTTAACATTTCACTTTCAAGTTAAGTCAAGCTAAATTCAGCCACAAATGTTCACAGTTACAGCATTCACACACATTTTCTGCAGGAAATGCATTTTCTAGTTATTATCTATTATTCCCGTGTTATTATCCAAAGTTACTGTACACTTTTGAATAATGTAGTTATCTACTATAATTAGTTTGTTTAATATAGAGTCGTAATGAATTTTTTTCTTTTAAAGCTCAATAAATAACAAAGAAGACCTTTGACCGGCACTTTTCTCATTTTGTCCGGAAGATTTAAACTTTAACGGACATGTTGACCGGCAACAAAAAAATTCTAACGAAAACTCTGAGGCATGAATATAAATGTGGTTGTGGTTACTTTGCTGCTGTTTCCATTCAGCACCACGGCTGATCAGGGAACAGTTCCATGTGCCCCAGATCTGTCATATTGATTAATATGTCTGTGTGACTCCACCTTACAGTGATCACTCACACAGGCCTGTTCCACTACAACCCCCCCTCCCCCCGTATGTCTCTCAGCATGGTTTTATTTACCACGTTCTGTCTGCTGTCCGCTCACTTCTCTACATCATTTATTTTCAGGACTGAGGACGCTGCTGTTTTCTGTCCGGAGGGAATTGTGTGTTTCATGTGCACCTGGAAATAAAGGTGTCAATTTAATGAAAACAATCATCTGTGAATTTCTGCCATATTTAATTGTGTGAGATGGTCTATCATCTGAATCTAGCCTCCTAATTATGATCCCATATCAAGATTGGAGCATTTAACTTTAAAAATCTAAATGTTTGTATTAGCTGAACCAAACATAACATGGTAGTGAAAGCAGTGCTCTGTTTATTTAAATGTGGAAGAGCAATACAAATATCTTGTCACTTATACAAAGGAATAAAAATGATAAATAAACATGATCTCAATATTGATCAATATAATGGTGATTATCATTGTTGACATAATCAGGCAGGATAATATGTATTCATTCCGTACACATGTAGTTGCATTTCACTTTTCTCTTGCAAGATTGAAAGTTAATGGTCATTAGTAATGACCTGAAAAAGGTGTGTATATATTGTCATATTGTAAGATGTAAATTCATTCAAGTTACGGCCCGTCCACACAGCAGCGTGCGTTGACGCTCCACCATTCACTTTGAATGGGGTGACGTCACTTTTCGCCGAACTGCATTGTGGGAAGTGACGCGGAGCGTTGCTGGCGTGGCTCGCTGCAAGTTGAGCAATGTTCAACTTTTGAAGCCTCGGCAGAAGCGTCATCCAATCGAATCATATGCCAGTACAAGCTCTAGCCAATCAAACCGTTGCTTGTGTGTCCGGGGCGGGAGATTCATGTGATTGGTTGTTGGTCGAGTTTCAGACACGCCCGCCGGCAAGCGACAACGCACGCCACTGTGTGGACGGGCCGTTAGATACAAGCTAGATTTAGGCCTGAGCATTATGACCAGCCCTTGATGTCCTAACAATATGTGAATGTGAAGTTCAGATACTTCAAAATTATTGAGGCTTGAATACAAGGTCATATTTGAAAATGTAAAATGTGTGTCATTCTCTTTTTCAAAAGTGTAGGCAAAATCTCAGTCTGCGATGGCCAAGTCTACACAGGATGCACAGCGGAGCAGGACTTTAGCACTGGCACTGGTTACAATATTTACACTACTGCGCAATGCTTGTGCTGGATATAAATGAACATTGACTCACTTGAAATTGTATATTTAAGGCACTGACATCTCCACCCTTGTCTCCTTTGCAGGTGACTGCTAAAGGTTTCGCTCCGCTGCTTCAGTTTGCCTACACAGCCAAGCTGGTTATAAGTCGGGAAAACATCCATGAGGTCATCCTGTGCGCTGACTTCCTGGGTGTTCACAATTTGGAGGACTCCTGCTTTCGGTTCCTTCAAGCCCAGCTTCAGAATGACAGCCAACACGCCAGCAATGGCAAGGTGGAATACGATGAAGACATCACGGCGGACGATGCAGTTTTTTCTGAAGCGATATGCTCGGATGACTCTTCAGAGAACACGCAGCAGACCAATCACGTAGCAAGCACTGCGTCCCTTCCCACTGACCTTTCTCAATGTCCTAAATACGGGAACTATCAGTACCAGACCAGTGATAACAAGCACAACGGAGAAGACCATCATGGCAGTGATTACTCCAACCATACCTCAGTAAGTCCTTTGAGCTCACAGCTCAGGGACAACAGCACTACTTCTCAAACTCTTCTCACCCCCTCCATGATCAAAGAAGAACCATTTGGGTTTGAGGGAGAAGGGGATGACAGGAGCGGTAGCAACCCAGAGTTGTGTACCGAGGAGGTGCTGGAGATGGAGCTGGAGGTGGAAGGGGATCCAGTAGCAGCTGAGCACTCCCCGGGCCGAGGCTCACCTTCTTCCTGTTTGCGCTCCTACCTCCAGAGAGGCGGCTTAGATCTCAGCGGCGTGCCCAGCACCACCATCCAGCAGCTACTCACCAACAGACTGACCCTCAACCACTACAAGGATCTGGTCAAGGACAGGCAGAGGGATAAGAGGGATTATATGTGTCGAGGGGACCTTAAGAATGCAGATGGCATTGGCAAGAACATGGATGGACCGGTCTCCAAAGCCTCCTCCTCACAACACGAGGGGGAGCTGGACAGAGCCAGCGTCATTTTCTCTTCAGCAGCTGGAGAGCAACAGATGTTGGCCAATTCCTACATGGACGATCATTTCAGAGATAAGGTCTCGACCCTGATGCAGGTAGAAGCTCCTTCTTCTGGTCGGTCCCGCCTCCCCTCCAGCTGTCCTGTTCCCATCAATACATCAGCGCACTCCCCCCCCCCCTCTGAGCCCCACACCCAAACGTCCAGCTCCCGGTCCTCCTTCTCGTACCCAGAGGACGCCGGCAGCGGTAGCTCACCTTTCAACCTCCCCCAGTTTGACTTCTCCACATCCCCACACTCAGGCTCCACATCTGGACTGTCTCTCTCGCAGAGGAACCCCCACAGCGGAGAGCTGCTCTTCTCTCAGGGTTGCACCAACATCAAAAGTGAACAGGGATTTGGTGCCAGTGGTGACAACTCCAGCGACGAGTCAGGCTCTTTCTCAGAGGGAGACAGTGAGAGTGGTGTCTCCAGAGTCTCCGCCCCTGAGGTTCGTATATCCTTTTTACTTTATCACCCAAGATTCTACTTTTGTTAGTGTTAAAGGTCCCATGTCATGGCCATTTCTACTGATCATAATTCCATTGTTGAGGTCTACTAGAATAGATTTACATTGTTCAATGTTCCAAACTCACATTGGTTTCTCAAACAGCATCTCAGTATGTGTATTCACTCTCTGTCCTACACGGCTTGTTGGAGCTCCTGACCCCCCCCCCCTCCCTGTGAGCTCAGTGTGCTCTGATTGGTCAGCTCGTCCACTCTGTTCTGATGAGTCTACCACCGTTACAGCGGAACATCAGTGTTTATGTGTTACAATAGCGTTAGCAACCAGAAAATGACACCAGTAATGACAAACAGATGAGAATGCTGCGTGGGGTCTGGGTGCTGTGATGGCGGGACGCTGCACGGCTCGCTGCTACGAGGAGCGAATGGATGCGGGAAGGGGGGGATGCTGAGGGGGCTGCAGCACCCCCATCTGCAAGGCTCCACTAGCCCCCGCAAACCCCCCCCCAAATGCGGCGCACCTACAATGTAAGCGCTCCACAGTTTTCGCCGCTGCGAGGCTCCACTAGCATCAGTTATTCAGCAGTTCTTTAACCTGTTAACAACATCTTGCAAGAAACAGCGTCTGAGGGCTTCTTAACATTTAACAAACTATGAATGTGTCATACCAACTTAACAGGAAGAAACTCAGGTACCTGACGATGTGAACCATTTTTACCGAAACAAAACACAAGTCTAACGCCGAGCCTCTGAATTACCACTAAACGAAAGAATGCTAACGCATTTGGCACATAACTCACGGTAGAAATATTGTATACTTCATCGGATCTGCACAAACAAGATACCATATGAAAGCTGCGATTCCACAGATTCCATCGTATCATCACTGAGCGACCAAAACTTGCTGCAGCGAAAGCCAGCAAAGACAACACACAACTCCACTTTACGGAGCCAAAGCGGCAAATACGTCTTACCTTTGCTGTTTTCTGATCAAAAGTTGTGTGCAATGGCAATAAACACATAAAGACGCTGCTGAAGGTTAATCCAATGTCTCTGTGTCATTTTGAAATGATTACCGATAATCCATCATCATATTTATGATCAATAAGCCTAGTTTTCAGTTTTCAGAGCATAACGTAGCTTTCGGTTTGGACAAGCTGCGTGCGCATCACTCTCACTCCTCAATGGTAACGTGTAGGTGGATTTAGGAACTTCGCCTCGATTCTATTGGCTCTAACGGTTAAAAAGAGGTGTCAATCACCAAAATCGAAAATGTTGCTAAACCTCTCTAAAAAGGTCACATTTCACTTGTTTTGCATCAATCTTGACACAGGGTATTTATTATATGTTGTACTTTGGATTCCTAAAGCTTTTAGTCTACTATCCCATCATTCAAGGGTGGTTTTCACTATAAGTAATGTGTTTTTTTGGATGGAAACTATATAATTTACATTTTTTTACTATGTTCAATCTGAATTTACTTTAAAATCAAAACATCTATATTGATTCTGACTCTTCTACATCCAACGCACAGGTTTATCATTACTTTGAGAAAAAAGATTATTCATTTACCCCTTTTAGAAGGGAAGATATGGTCATTTGTTGCGGAAAGGTCATTTTCGAGCCTGAGACCTGAAAAACAGGCTTGGGTTAAAACAGCATTGTGAGCTCAGAGTGTGTCATAAAACCTCACAATGGCTTATTCACTGCCGTATGTTTCCAAACTTAAATGTTTGTTGGGAAAATACTGAATGTTCCTTCTATATCAGAGTAGCACATGATAAGAGAGGCCCTACGTAGCTGTGTACGTAGCCGGATGTATGACTACATGGATGACGCTCATGAGACACTGTGTTGAAGTCATGATAGCTATGTTCCTAAGATTGGCATGATGACACAGGCCCTAGAGAGACAGGCATATGACTCTCATGTGTATTGCTTACGCAGGCCTTAGCTAATCTTAACTTAACTAAACAGTATTCTTCCGTCTTGTTGACTGTAACACCCTCTCTTGTAGCATATCAAGGACTCTACTAAAGTCACTCTTTGTCCCATGCAACCTGATGTATGTGATGACCACTTCCATTCTTGCAAGGATAATAAAGACATGTGTCCTGATATTGAAGATCAAGCCGGTGACCAGTGATATTTTTCTAACGTGTTCATCTTCCACAGCTTCTGCAGCCATGGCCTCCTGTTCTCCACTCCTGCTCTTGGTCCTGTGCACTCTGACAGTGGCTGAAGCCCAGCTCAAGGTGTTTAACATGCGGGCCAGCAAACTTCATTCAAGCTTTCTGGGAACTCCGGATGCCTATGTCAAGGTGTTTTGTGGATCTGCCACTCTGGGTGAAACATTAGTTCGCCACAACGAACCAAACCCCTGGTGGGAGGAAGACTTCACTCACTTCAACGCCCGAGAGAATGACGTGATGAGGCTTGAGGTTCATGACCATGACATCGGGTTCGATGACCTGCTTGGAGTCTGCCAGAGGCAAATTAAGCTGGGAACCCATGAGCATGAATGCTTTCTTGAAGAAGGTGGCTCCCTTCATTACACCTACTCCCTCGAATAATTCAGTCAGTAAAACTTCAAAGATGTATCCGACCATAAGTCTTTACATGCAGCCTTTGATTCTCTCAGACTGGCTCTGAGAAACAAACAAATACATTTGCAAAATATGTTGTTCTGGTTACTGCCATATAGCATCTTTGGCCTATTTTTCCCTCTTTCAAAAGTGATTAACGAAAAATAAAGAGTGCTGAAACAACTAAAATGTGTTTCTTGTCATTTATCAATATATTACGAGTATATAAATGAATGATTCCATATTTTCCATGTCTAACCTTCAAAACATATTCTTAGATAGAAATACCAAATGTTTTGTTATTTAGACTCAATTAACACTTATAGTTTCACATCTTGTTACATAAGAATAGATCATATTTGTTAAATGTTATTATGGGAGAATTACTATTCTTGTGGTACTACTGCTTTATTAGGCCCATATTGAGCAGCGCATATTAAGACCCAAACTCATGTACAACAACTTCCTGACTTGCAACAAATAAGCACTAATTAGAGGGTTATTGAGGAAAAACTCTCAACTAATGGCTTATTACTTGTAGAATAAGGTCATGTAGAATAAGGCATCAATAAGTGTTTTATAATGACTAATAAAGAGCCACTAATATGCATGTTAATGAACAACTAGTTGATGGTGAATTTGTGTACCTTAATATAAAGAGTTACCAAAAGTTCTTTAGGCTTCCCAAACCTGAGCCTCACGCGCCGCCTATGTGTTTAGCGTGGTTCTACATTCAGAGAGTTACCAAGGGTCTGTAAATGCCAAGGAAAACAATTGGCCACAGCAATCATTCATTTATATGAAAAGTTATATATGTTTACACGTGTATAAAATCATTGATTTATAAAGGTATCATGTGGTAAAATGAAGAGCCGTTCTTGGGAGCGCCGAAAGAGCCGGGCCTTCTCTTGGGCCAGCCAAATGTCCGGCTCACTAAAAAGAGCCGGCTCTTCTTCTTGAGGCCGAGCCAAATGATCCGGCTCACTAAAAGAAAGCCGGAATTCCCTTCAGTACCACACTAATATGGGGCGAAAGCCTGCGAAGCTAGTTCAGTCAACTCGAGCACCAATTCATACATTAACAGGTGAATCGCCTCGTCTCTCTGACAACCAACCACAAACACCATTCTCCCTTAAACTTGCCGCTCTTATTTAAGCTGCCAGGTCTTCTTGCCTCTCTACTATTGCTGCGCTGCCTGGCTCATTCGCTGGCTGCTGCTGCTGAGATGTTGCACCTGCTAGCTTCTCACCATCTCAAGCTTCCACCCTGCTTTAAGCTCGGCGGCATCAGTTTTTAATCATGCACTCCATGCATTCACGTTGTCAGATACTGTGGAAGGATGCAGGCTCCAGCGCTTACGCCAACAGTCTTCCACATAGCCTCTGATTAAAGATTTTTCCAACATAACACGTGATTGTTATAATCTGAATGATGTTATTACGCGACACTAAACATATATATTATCATTCTAAGATGCCTCTTACTTGTGAAGCTGTTACTATACATGAGTTGTCTGATTCGGATTACATAGTTACCCAATGTAGGCTATACTCGTCTTCGACAACATTTCAACCATTTGACTCCTCACTGCCATTGGACGATACTTCTCATCACTGTAGAATACCAATACCCTAAACAACATATACAGTGCCTGATGTGCTCAGATATGTATTCACACACTATAGACAGCCCATTTCTCCATTCGGGTTAATCATCTTTTATGATATTAAGATGGTGTATGCCCCAGGAAATACATGTAACCATTTAAGCGGTTATTATGGAACGATATCTGCATCAAGGTGAAAGTAGCATATATTCATTTATTATATTATAAAACTCAAAAAGAACTTGGCCTGAATTCTCTCACACGGACATAAGCTGCATCTGCTGGTCTAAATATGAATATCACGTTTTTTGTCACTTTACAAAAACATTATTGCTCACATGTCTGGGAGAAATGTTGGATTTGTTTTCTAACTGCCGTATGCCTTCAGGGGTTGTCTGCTTCTGTTTACCCTTCCTCCATTATTTGTTGTTTCTCTTATACTCTCATGCAAGCCCCCAACACTCAGTTCAGACAAACAAATGTCCCTCTTTGTTTTAAACATATTGAAGCACGGATCTCCCTTCTGGGACCGATCAGTTCAGAGTGAATGCTTTGTGCAGCCTGGGACTATTTTACAGTTGAATGAGTTAAAGGAGGGGAAGTAGTCCCGAGATACAATTGAGTGAATCAATTAATATATGTTTAAATAGCTCCAAACACAAGCTTCCACGCTATTTGTGTTGAAAAAAGTCAGTGATCGGATGTAAGGGACGGAGAGGAGGATAGGCTTGGTAAGTGTATGTATGGCATGGATTGCAGTCCTTGTTGCTGTTCCTTTCTCCAATAACAGTTTTTGTTCATTGTTCAAAACTAAGAAGCTCAGCGCAAGTTCAGGCAGGAAGACCTATCACTTCGTATTGCACGTCATGGCAATACTCGCTCCCTTCACTAAAATGAGTGGGGGAGCGCCACTCCTCAAGCTAACCTATCGACTTCCCTTCCATTCACCAAGCCTAATATCGCACCTGTTAAATCCCTCCATTATATGCCTTCTCCCGCCCTTTTCCATCAGCTGTCTTCCATGGTGTCAACGCGCAAGCAGCAGCAGGGCTTTCGTTCCCAGCTCAGGTATACTATTGCATTCAGCTGCCGCAGGTCTTGGCGGATTATAAGCTACAAGGCGGCGTTCCCAGTTGGCTAGCGGTTCTGCGCCCCCTGCAAACCCTGGGACCGCGGAAGGATACAAGACTGAAGGATTACTGGGGCTCCACGGAATTCCTCCGGACTTAAGGAAATGGGCTACTTCAGGCAAACAAGTTGACGCATCGCCTTCAGTCTCTCGAGGAAGATCACTGGGTCATCTCGCCCTGACGCGGGCTCCGCTCAAATGCGGCGCTTCCGGCCTTCACGCGGAACGGGGGCCCTTCATCGCTTGCGAAGCTTTCACCGCACTTCCGGCTTCAACCACAACCCCCTGCAGTGCAGGCAGTGGCTCAAGCTAATCTCATCGAAGGCTACTTCTCCTCCCGGCTCATGTAGCGAGTACTGGTTCACCTAAGTGCGTCTTAGGTGGCAAGCAGGTAGTGATGCGAGATGAAGCCTTATGAAGCCTTTGAAGCTTTCCAGCAATTGGCTTCCTGTCAATTAGGTTCCAATCCATATGAGGCTCATCCATCATAGGGCTTCTACATACTTGAACATAAACCCCTGTGGTCAAAGGCGCGTAAAACAGGCAAATTGGAAATACATCAACAGTGTGCTCTATTCTTCATACCGGTTCCCAATGAGTAAAGCCTTAGAATAACTCTAAACAACCTAACATAAATTCTATTTTATGTCAGTTTCG
>NW_011335324.1:88265-94228 GCF_000735185.1 Notothenia coriiceps | reverse complement strand
CGTCCAATACCATCCCGAAACATTCACTCGTCATCCAAAAACTTCAACTATGCCCTAACTTGTCCCTCGGTCACCCTTCAACCCTACTCCTACCCCCACTACACAAAGACTCCGGAACCACGGCCACTACTAGGCCGCGCGTCTCAAGACATACAAAACTTCAAATAACTAACTCAAACCACCTTACGGACTCTCCTACCGCAATGTCATCAGCTAGCCCCCTGACTAAGAGAATGTGGATCTCGCAGGCGCTAATGAAGGTGTACAAACTTGAACAGATGTATACTCTTAAAACTTTTCCGTAAGTGAGGTAAATACAAAATTTTTGAGAAACCAAACACAAACTCAGAGGTAGGTAGGTAGGTAGGTAGGAAGAGGACCGAATAGGCACCAGCCCCAGCGCCTCCATGTCAAGGTCGTCTCTCGGGGTTTGAAAGACAGAAAGGGACCGTGTAGTTGGTCGAGAGCTGACCCCTCTAGGGTTCGCGCGAGGGTCCGGTCGCTTTCTCTATATTAGGGAGGTAGACCAAGATCCAGATGGGGGAAACCAGAGAAGGGTTTCGACCTGCACGGACCTTGTGGAAGGGATCCCGTCCGCGGGTCCACCGTAGGATTGTCATCCACGGGCTTGGTGGAGTTGACCCGAGGAAAGCTGCGCTTCCTCCTCGCCGAGTTGAGGCTCAGGGAGGGACTACTGGCTTGAAGAGTGGAAATAGGGATTCCCTCCTTGTGGTCGGTGGGACGCCTACTTTTGGTAGAGCCGGCGAACATGGGCGCTAGAGCCAAGAAAAGCCAGTACTGGGTAGGAAGTACTGGTATCAACTCCCCATCCTTGCTTTTACCGCGCCATCCTGTCTCTCGAAACGGAAGACCGAGTCGAGGGAAAAGCAGTGTTGCCACCGCCATTTCCTCTGACGTCATGGCGAGGCGGCGACGAGGCTAAGAGGCTGGGTAGAGTGCGAGGTAACACAGGGAGTGAGCTCTTGTTCTGGGATCTATGAACTTGAGGAAGTGAACAACTCAGATTCCCTGTTTTTGACTCTGAAAACTTTTTCTACTTAGTGTGGTGTAGGTAAAGACTAACCCATTAATAGCCAGTGTTTTACAGGGGCGGGACTAAAAATATTGGAAGTGGGAAAATTAATTCTTGCTTGCTATTTTTTGTAGTGAAAACTCAAAGTTACCCAATGGCCTGGAATAACAATTACGATCGTCGACAACCGGTCAATTTAAGTCGTAAATTAAGTAGTAGATTATGAAGGATAATCGCTTCTCTTCCCGACCGATAAAAACTCCGGTAAGAAAAGGACGAAAAGACACAGATAACTGTAAATCACACTAGACGAAGGACAAATGTGACCGTATCCTAAGGGGCCACAAGTACTTAATATGAATAAAAGTACGCCGAATCATACCTGCCTATCCGTAAATACTTTGTAAGATTTTACGGACGACCGCGTACCTTCTAGCAAAGACAAAAGTTTGACCAACTAACCTATAACAAGATTTACAAGGTAGTATTATTATTATTTTGTTGTTGAGATTTTGACACTAGGACTCTCAGTTAATCTGATCATCGGCGATCTGCCTGTCATTCTCATACACTTCCAAATCATCCCCCTTTCTTCTGCGGCATTTGAATCTTTGTACCAGTTTTGTATAAATTTTCCTCAAATTGTAGTCACGGTTACAAACTCGATAAGTCTCTCTCTGTTTGTGTTTGGACCGTAACAACAGGTATTTTCCTTTTTCCCCTTTCGACTAAATTCATAAAGTTAACCAAAATAGACGGAGTTCCATTTCATGACCGCCCAGAAGGAGACGACCTCTAGCTCCACCGTCTTCCCTCCTTCTTTGAGCTCTCCTTCTCCTCCCCTCTAGGTTCTCACGTTGTCTCTACTACCCTCCATTTCCATATACACAGTCCTACACCCCTGTAAACGTTACTTCCAAATACACACACACACACACACACACACACACACACACACACAACACACACACACACACACACACACACACACACACACACACCACACACACACACACACACACCACACACACACACACACCACACACAACACACACACACACACACACACACACACCACACACACACACACACACACACACACACACACACACACACACACACACACACACCACACACACACACACATGTACTTACAGTGTCTCTTAATAAATTTATGTTTATTTCGACTCCAGTAGCGGCTATCGAAGGGCAAGATGTACTCGTCATTGGAACAGAGACAAAACAAGGGTCGCATCTTTCAGGTGATTGATTTCGGCAAACAAAAGTAGAAAATGTTCACCGACGATGGTCAACTCAAATAAATTTTTTTTTCAATGTATTGTTTAGGTTGACTCTTTCTATCAAGATGTTTTAGACTTACAGTTCTGGTAAACTTTTCCGACTACCTACTACTCCTGACTATTCGAAGAATGGTTAAAGACAGGCAATTTCCCAATAAAAAAAATCGTAAAACTAGAGTACCCTTTCAAGTTTTTGTCGTGGGGTGACAATTTCTCCTGTGTACGTGTAAAACTCCAAGTATAAACATAATCACAGAGATGACACTGTAACAGAGGTACGAAATTACAAGTTTTTCGAGTAAGAGTATGACGGACAACGACGTCTTGGAGAAAAAGTGGGAGACAGCTTTGGGTCTCGGGTCAGACGAGACTAACCAGTCGACTGCCGAACAACACACTATCTCTCCGCTTCAGGGCGGGGTAATGAAGGGCTGGGTACCGGAATAAAGACTTTTTCAGACATAACTTCAGTTACCCCTCCTTCTAATAGAAAGCTAGGGCAAACTTGCACGGTGCTTAATGTGTATACCTACAAACAGTGGCTGACCTTCTTCAGGAGTACACCCCCTCTCGCTCCCCCTCTGCTGGTCTGCTAACCGTCCCCACCCCACGCCTCGTCACCATGGCTGCTCGGTCTTTTAGCTGCACTGCTCCAGGACTCTGGCACTGCTACAGGACTCTGGAACTCTCCCCCCCACATCCGACAGTCAGACGCAATCACCATATTCAAATCCCAATTAAAAACCCACCTGTTCAAATCTGCCTACTCACTGTAGTGCTCCCCATTATATGTTTCATTTGTGTCCACTTGATTGTCTCCTCCATGATTTCCTGTTTGTGTTTTTATCATGTTCTGTTGCCTATTAGCGGTTTCTTTTTTAAACAAATTGTACGGTGCCCTTGGGTGTCATGAAAGGCGCCTAAAATAAAATGTATTATTATTATTAAGAGTCGCAGAAGTTGTGCTTTTAAAACATAAAGTATTATTAAAGATATAACCTTAGAGTGAGAAACATAATGTTAAAGTGACATTTGTAGTTTAATGGTAAAAGCTGAAGCGTAGAGTAACAGTTGCCTCGGTAACCAGCAGTAACTCACTTAAGCCAACGTTAGCAAATGGTCATACCAGACGAAGTGAGGATGAAGCGGGAAAAAAACCAGAACAAATTAAATAAAGCAAGAGTGAGTTTTACGGTTTGTGACTTCAAGTTTCATCTGTAAGAATAATGTGTAATTTCTACTTTTCTAATAAGTTGCATGGTCTACTTTTAAAGTTTCCAAGACAACATTACTGACAGGTTGTAGCCGTGAGGTCCAAACAGATAAATGCATCACGGATTAAAGTGTGATTAAAGTGTTCCCACGATCACACTCACATTGACAGTTCATATCAGGCGACTTCTGCATGTGACTCAGAAGTGCATCAGACTGTGACAAATGGAAAATGGCTCTAAACGTATAAACAAGTTTAAGCAGGCTAAATATAGTGTTGGCTACTGGCCTTATTGTGAAACCATATAAACGGAGAAATGAAAGGATTATTCCTGATTTATTCAACTTGTTTGTGTTGTTGGCGTTCTTTTGCATCAGTTATGAAAGCAGCATTATTATCACTGCAGTATTTGCTGAGATTTGGGAACATTTTTATGATTAATTATGAAGAATGGAGTGGATAATCTACACTACACCTTTACTTTCATGTTTAATTAACCCTAACCCTAAATTGGGTTTCCTCTGATTGGTTACTTGGCCAGCTCTGTTGTGATTGGTCAACCGCTTAGAGATGTCCCGCCCCTTAGCCTATCACGTACAATGTGAAGGAAAGAGAACCAGAAAGAAGAATAGAGCCCCTTCAAGTAATACTTAAACGTGGGGTAGGTAAGTTTGAGAAACCGGCTCGAGATACACTTTTTGTTATATTCCATGGAATGCTCTTAACATCCCGATAGCAATGAATATCTTAAGTGCTTTGACAATAAATCCATAAAAAAAGTCATCTGTGGAAGCCGTGGCGCTGTAAAAAGCACGACCAATCATCTGAGCCGGCCCGGCTAAAATAACTGGATGGCCTACCTGCCTGTCAGCCTTCCATCTGTGCACACACTTATCTCGTGCCCTCATTGGTCATGTGCGCGTTCGTGTGTGTTGGAGGAGGGGCTCTGTAGGGAAGTGGCAGATTTTCAAATTCTAGCGCACTCGAGCTGGTTTCTCCAAAATTACCTACCCCACCGTTAAGTGTCAAACACCTCTATGCAATAACTTCCTCTCATGAAGCCCCATTTTAGCAGTGCATACTCCTGTGCAAGTAGTTTCAAGCATATTCTCCGTGTGACTTACAGCTGGGACTATTCTTAGACATTTTTCTCTCAGGAGAAATTGCACAAACACTTCCAACACATACTCCTTTGAGTTAAAAGTTGCCATAGTGATTTCTTGGAACATGCATTATATGATAAGACACTCACACATACCACAGGGTTCTAATATAGATGTGAGTGGTTGTGGCCTGGGCTCTGGGTGAGTCAGTGAAAACTATCTATTCTGAACACACTGGAGGTGGACCGTTTGGATACATCCTACAGGGATCAGACAGACAGATTAATTACATTTATGTGTACTCTACTGTGGAGACAAGCCTTTTCTAATGTTCTGATATCTTCAACAAACCCTATCCACTGTTGGTGTTCATGGTGTGATGGTCACTCAAGAAGCAGGTTGGCTTCTGTCAGCCTCCTTGTATTAGAATGTCAAGGAGTTAGATTACTATGCACCAAATACAACCAGGCATAAAGACCTACATATCTTCTCTATGTTTGAACTTTTGGTCATCATGTGATGGAATCCAGTGTTTCCCCTAGGTTTACTGCCTTGGCAGGGTGCTGCTCGGGTACCCCCCCAAAAAATGTTTTCGGGACACCCGAATTTTTTATCCTCTGGAGCAGAGAGAGGAGCTGTGGATTATTGTTATTGATATCGTACAGTAACAAAGTATTTGTACATGACAAAGTAATAAATACAGGTTACAATGCGTGCTGTATTACTTTTATCAAACTGTATTCCCTTCTTATCATGTAGCCTACACTCTTCATTCATTGAACATTTAAAGAGCTGACTACAGCCATATAAAATAACCTGCTGCACCCTGTGCTGCTGCTGCTTCTCTCTGGCCTCATCCTCTGATTGCTGGAGGCAGCTCCACCCATCTGATCTCTGGATAGACAAGCATCGTGTTTATGATCATATTGAGCTATTGGTGTGAGCTTACATTAAAGCATCGGCAGTCTGCTTGTCATACATTGCTGACGATACATTTTAGAGGCAATTTGTTGATTCACTGGCCGGGCTAAATGGCCGGTAGCATCAAGCTTGCAAATACCGTGCATTAGCCTCACATCAACAGGTGTAGGACAGAACATCCAATTATCCTGAGCGTAATTTACTGAATTAAACCAATCACATCTCCTGTCCACCCAACTCATTAGACTATTCTTCTTGCTGGGCGTTGTCATTGTGTGCTCTGGTCAAATTCAATACTGTAGTTCAAAACCGCGGTACCGCTCAGTGCTCACCATCTGTGAGCTATTTTTTGTAGAATGCGCACGCTACGTTCGTTGTTTCACGGTTCGTGC
>NW_011335324.1:82534-88220 GCF_000735185.1 Notothenia coriiceps | reverse complement strand
CAGTACCGGTAAGATGACTAGTATAAGGGTAACAACTCATACTTAATCTCAAATAAACGTAAACGGTTTTAGGTGTAACCGAAAGAGTAAGTCGTAGAGACAAAACATACTACATAAGTGAGAGACTGCATTGCCAGAGGTGCCTAACCGTAAATGGTTAGGTGCTCCCCAGCCCAGCAATCGCAGTGACAAGGGCCTTCGTTTGTTACCTTTTTTCTTTACAGGTTGCTCGCAAGACCCCGTCGTATCTGTCAAAGAGACACAATCTCAAAATAGGGCATGTCAAATGAAACTCCCAAACACTGAGACGTCGGCAAGTGTACGTCTTTTTCGCGAAGGATTGTGTGTTCCTGCCCCCTTGGGATTGGTCTTTTCCGTACCTGTACCCTGGAAATTCGGAAATCTTCGGTGAGTCACGTCAGAACAAATTCGGTGGAATTTGATGGGTCGTACCATGTCTTTTGATCTGCACCGTCGTAGGTCTCCACCGTTCTTCATAGTTCTAGAAATGAATTCTCCGGCATCAAAAGCATAAGAGTGAAAAAGGCATGCACAATACATCCCAAAATAACGGTACCCATTTACCAGACGTTTCCGATTTGTAGGGTCTGTCAAGGGAGGTTATTCCCTTAAGAGTTTAAGACGTTAACTTGTACTTTATCTTGTTAATAAAGTTCTTCTTCGAAATTTTTTGCTAACTCTTTTGACAATTTGGCCATTTTTTATAGGGTACCCTGTGTAACGAAATGGGTTGGGATTGGGGTGGACATATATGTATTCAGTTATTGTTTGTATGACAACGGTCTGGAAATCTGGAGGGGTCCCCCCCCCCCCCTTTAGCCGGCTACTTCAAGTCGTGACGAATAACATAAACATCCGTGGCAGGAACTACCTCGTATACACAACCCGGACCTGGACACACAAAATGTCCTTTCCTCACTCGTCTCTCACCGTCAAAGCTAGAACAAGACAAACAGACCTTATAGACGGAGTGGGAGAGTCTGAAAAACTCGAGCGCGCGCGATGATTTCCTCTTCACAGCATGGTACCTTTGGTTTGTTACCAGATCGACATAATTTCAGGCTCACTTTGTGGCACACATTTAGCCCTAAAACCAGGCTTTAGCCCTTTTCAGCCCTCTTTTATACTGGGCCCTTTGGACCCTCTCCTTACTTTAGCCCTCAAGACGGGTGTGTTTTAGCCCTCCCAACTGGTTCATACTTATTGTTTAACTTGACGTTGGAGGTCTGGAACATTTCGCTATGGAAAATGTCATACCTCGAAGTAAAAATCAGAATAGTATGAAGCGTTATTAACAAAACACCAGTCAGTGCAGACAAAAGGCTTGTGCAGAGTCCATCGAAACTAATTGTAAGGAACTAATTTACAAAATATCGAGCGATAAAAATCTATACATAAAAGTTTAAAGATTAGAACATCAATATTTGCACACGAACCGGAAAACTAAACTTAAAGCGTTCCAGCCAAACGGCACACTGCGGTTAAAGTTTGTTGTACAGCATGATCTTAGTTTAATTCTGGCACCAACAACTCCGTCATTAAACATCAAGATAATGACCAACATGAACCTGAGAGAGTCCCGCCCTTACTCACGGCTATCCTTTCCTAGAGTCTTACAGACCAATCAGTGGAACTCAATTTTTCGGAGAGAGAGAAAATGGAGGTCCCCCACTCAAACCCACTCTGCTCGACCAATTTACTTCACTCCCCGATTAATTGCTTGACCTTATTTGATCGTCTGTCTCACTTCGGCGTCCGATAATCGCTCATTACTTCAGGGTAACTACGCCGGGGCTGTGGGTGTGTGTGTGTGTGTGTGTGTGTGTGTGTATGTGTGATGTGTGTGTATGTGTGTGTGTGTGTGTGTGTAGTGTGTGTGTGTGTGTGGTGTGAGTGTGTGTGTGGTGTGTGTGTTGGTTGTGTGTGTGTAGTGTGAGAGTGTGTGATTATTGATAAACGAAATTACCTACTCTCCTAACTACATATAAGTACAATTTATTGAATAAATAATAAAGTACACAGACTATAACCAACCCAACACAAATACACACAACACACACACACACACACACACACACACAACCAGGAACACACACCCACACACCACACAACCACACACACACACCACACTACACACACACACACACACACACACACACACACACACACACACACACAACACACAACCACACCCACACACACACACACAACCACACACTCCAACACTCCAACAAACACACATACGCCTCTCTTTTTACTACTTTAATACGACTTCGGTCTCCCCCACCTCTTTACAAGTTCTCCAATCAGAAATGGCCAATTGTATTGAACCGTGAAGTATGAGACTCGTGAGATGGAATGTAGTGTGTGTGTGTGTGTGTGTGTGGTGATGTGTGTAGTGGATACATAATAACATGTCACGCGACACAGAATTC
The DNA here is from genome assembly GCF_000735185.1 of Notothenia coriiceps. Taxonomy (NCBI): domain Eukaryota; kingdom Metazoa; phylum Chordata; class Actinopteri; order Perciformes; family Nototheniidae; genus Notothenia; species Notothenia coriiceps. The sequence continues at coordinate 85,764 of NW_011335324.1, read as the reverse complement.
GACTAATCGATCCTCTACAAATTTTTACAACATTATACGCAGGACCACACACACACATCAAGTGAAGACAACTGGAGAGTCGTACGTGGTTAATCGCATATATTCCTCTTTCTGGGAAAATAGACGGTAGTAGTAGTAGTAGTAGTAGCAGATGATCGCCCCACAGTGTAGGTAGAAGAGAGTACTGCAACGTACTTCGTTTCTTTTCATTACTGTCCAAATCTTTGTGCCTGAGACCTAGAGTTGTCGAAGGATTTAATGCCCTGAGAGGAGATTTATCCGTGACAGACAAAGAAATCTGGTTAACTATTACGACAGAAACCATATAGAGGTTAGAAATTCTTTCACCTTCACCACTTCTCTTACGAAATGCTTTGGGTTCAGATCGCGTAAACAAATTTGAGGTCCTCTTATGATTACTTATTATAAAAATGAGGTGCAGAAGTTATGAGATTAACACTAGTGTCACTCCTGATAAAGTGAAGCGCTGAAGATGGTGTGGAAGTGTTCAATTCGCAGAGTATACAATTCAGTTTCATTCAGTGCGAAAAATGGAAATTGGACAGCTTTGTGATACACTCTCCTTGTAAAACATTGTACAGAACCACCACCAAGCAGGTGTGACTAAGAAGATAGAGAGACAGACACGAGAGATGGCTGTGGGCACAACTGAAGATAAGTAGAAGGACAATCTTCTGCGGTACGTAATGGTGAGACGGAGGACTCGCGCGCGCGCCGCGGGGGGTCGAATTCTGACGCATGGTTCGCTGTTTGTGCCGGCTCTACTTTACGTTTGTGTTTGGCGATTTGTCTCGTACACAACTGGACGTGCCCGACGTGGCCCCACTCGTGCGGTGTTATGCTTGTACACCCTTGCAAGCACTCTCTCTCTTTCTCTCTGAGTGAGTTCTTTTGAGAAACTTGAAGAGAGCTTTCGTAGAACAGAAATCAACGACTGGACTTTCACTTAGACTTTTAAGTCATCTTATCTAATAAAAAAAGGTTGAGGTTACAGTCTTCAAAACCTGACTCTCCCCCTCCCCCTCTGTTTGCTTGTCTCTCTCCAGAACATTACCATCTGAATAACTCACCATTTGCTCAGGGGCTTCCACACCCGCACCGCAACCACAGCAGCGTTGGACTCAACAAGTACAGCTCCCTCAAAGCAGTGGGTAAGTCTGACACACACACACACACACACACACACACACACACACACACACACACACACACACACACACACACACACACACACACACACACACACACACACACACACAGTGAAAGTGACATTAACTCTATTCGACACAGTAACCTTTAGAGTTCAGTCTCAAGACAAAGCAGGTGAGCTGATCTTAAAGAGGAACCCTGTTGTTCCTGTCTCTGGTGAAAGTTAGATAGAAGTGGTGCAAAGATGACGTATCTGTGTAGGCTGATCTGAAAGATAGCATTGCAAGGACTCCCACCACAAAAAAGCCAATGGGAATTATTCATTACATTTGGAGTATTGCATGTATAAGTTCTGTGGCAAACACACCTTTATGACCCTTACATTCAGCAGGATAATCTCCACGTATTAAAACCACTTTTATAATATCTGAAGAGTAAGTGCAACTGCCAGATGTAAAAAGCTCACTTTTGCATGAATTCAACATGAGCCATATAGCTATTAGTTAATTAAATAACACGTTGCCTATCTTTTACAGTGGTACTCTTTCAGCAAAGAGTTTCACCACGCTAGATTTTCCCTTTAATCTTTGTTGTGCAGCATTACAGTCGCTGATGGCACAAAATAATAATGATTTGGTGGTTGTCTGAAATCCTAATTTACCCGCCACTATTGAGTCAACTATTGGGTGTGAAACAGGATAGCGCCCAAGGCTAAAAAGTTGCATTACAATATCACAAACAGACATGAGTCTATCTGTTTAGATTATCCTGCTTTGCACAGATTTCCTGATTTTACACTTTTGCTAACGTTGGTTCTTATCAAGATGTTTTTAGACTGCTTTTTTAATTACAGCAGATGTGGTTTCGTGATGTTATTGCAGAGTAGGAAATATGCTGCAGGGTTTGTAACAGGTGATGGGACAGACAGTATCTGAGGTCACACATGCATGTTGTGTTGTCCTTGACTTTCTGTGGTTGTAAAAGAGTAGAGAGCGACATCTAACCTAAGGTATCCCATTAAAAAAATATACAATCCTCGACTAAGAGCCAAAAGCAACACACTGCCTGTCGAGGTGGATTGTTTTAACCTTTATCATGCATGGAAGGTCGACTGAGATTCTGGGTCATTTTCAAGCAACAACACCCTTTACATGTTCTCACTTACAATTCCTCAGATACGGCAGCTCTAAGCCTCTAGCGTCAATTTACTCTCGTTACATTGCAGAGGTTAAAAACAACATGTCCCAGATCAAATGTCAGTATCATCATCTGTTAGAGATGTATTTGATAGATATGGAAATATATTATATTTTTAGAAACAGCCTTATGTTACTACTCTGCATTTAAACAACACACTAGTTGTCATTTTGCCTGTTATTAACATGTTTTTTAAGGGGCTATATTGGAGGCTCAGAGCAAGTGCTGCGTTAGTATAAAGAATCAATTCTATTGGCTAGCGCTGCAACACATTGTACGTGACAGGCTAAGGGGCGGGACATCTCTAAGTGGTTGACCAATAGAGAGGTGAAGTCCCTCCCTTTCCTCCATGGGACCTTATTTCGGAAAAAGTATGTATTGAAGTCGATGGCGAGAGAAAGATTATCTTTCGATCCCGTTTGAATTGTGCCACGAATTACACATATGATGTTTGTCAAATTCAAAGATAAGTTTGCAAGTCAAAAAAATCAAAATGTGTCGTAAAACTGTGAAGTAACACTTTTCTTTGTGTGAAACCGCTCAATAAACTACATCTCCCGTCTCGCACCACACACCAAGACGGCCGTCACGTTGGCACATTTCACTTCTTTCTTTCAGAATGAGACGAAAAGTATTAAAAGAGGTGAAAATCACTCCAAGTCTGGGCATGTTGAGAGCTGTACACACACACAAGGGGAGTTAGTTGGTTCCTAAGAGCCAGCATGCGGGACCGGGACTCTGGGATTTGTAGTCTTTCTAGTTGCGTATTTTTTATAGTCTTAGTCTTATATTTCAACAGTTTTACGACAAACTTTGACTTTTTTGACATGGAAATTATTTGTTAAGATTGACAAACATCATAT
>NW_011335324.1:71556-82489 GCF_000735185.1 Notothenia coriiceps | reverse complement strand
ACAGATGGGATGAAAATAATAAAAGATTAGTATTGAGATAGTAATCTAAATACTAATTCTTTAATATTTTCATCTATAATAAGGCTGACTTGTTTCGCACTAGACAGAGAAGTTACACAGAGTTGGTGTCTGGAATAAAGGTCGATAAAAGGTTTTAACGTAACCAAAAACAGCTTCCTTGGCCTTCACCAATTTTACGATTGATGCAGGCCCAAATCCTGCGACGTCAGTTACCGCGAAAGGACCTACCAAACCACTTTGTTTGGCAGACTCAAGTCCCAATCATTACGAGGTAGTGTACAAAGATAATGTCCCACTTGGAATTTGACTTGAACTGAAATTTAGTTGGGTTGCCTTCAACAGTACATTCAATCAAATTCAAATCAAGAAATGTGAGCATCGAGCCCGACGCCCCCCGATCTCTGCCTCGTGCGACTATGCTGGAAGGCTCGGCTCTATACCGGCGAAAATGTTATTTGAAAGCAACTCAGCGAATTTTTGTTTATAGCGTTATAGAAAGTCTTTTTAACGTTAATGGCATTAAAAGCCTGATATTCCGGTGAGACTTATAATTCGGCGTCGTCGATCCGGTTGAACAAAACGTGCATTATCTAACAGGTTAGTTCCCACAGACCTTATTTCCAGCTATTTCCAAAATCCTATGGAGAAATTGCATTGGTTTTTGTAGAAGGACCTGGAAGGAGTTTACTTCTGGGTTTTAGGACGCATCACTGTGGCACTCTATTGGGAGCCATTTGGAAAAATATTTCAAAAATACTTGGCAGTTGATTGGATCAATCTATCACCTTCTATCATGGGCCACTTCTGATTTGTTAACAATGGCTGGTACATGTGGAGCACAGCACTTCTGATTGGTGTGGATGACTGACACACCTTTGCTTTGCGATTGGATAATTGCATTGTTTCAAATTTCGATTTAAAATCGCTTGATCGTTCAGCCCTAATAGGCAGTGAATGATAACCCAATCACTAGGTGTCTTTTGTCAAAATTAAGTTTTTTGTGGGAAACTTGAATAAATATAGCTTTATTAAAAATATGTTGTTACAGCAGGATAGATTTTAAGGGAATTGGCTCAACTTGCCAGAAAAACACTTTGCAACACCGTGTATGATGAAGTTATTGTTGTTTAAGAATAGTATTGAATATGTGGAACTTTACTTGTACGTACGTAGAAACTACATTTCATGCATTTTGATTTAATTACTTTATTAAGGAGTTCAGATATAACAGACGATACAACCATTTTTCACATTTCCTGGTTTTGGTTTTCTGGAAAATTGGTCATAGCATTGTATCGCTTACACATTCTGATACATTTCACATGATAAGGAGCAAAACATGTATTAAAAACCCCCACAAATATATAAAAAACAGAAAAAATTTGAAAAAAAATAACTAAAGGGGGGACATATAGCCTTAGTCAGGGGGTAGGACTTTCAATGAATTAAAATATGATATAAAGGGCTCCAATAGAACGTCTCCTATCGTGACATTCCTAATCAGGACGCATTAACTCGTGTCTGAGTGTTTCTCTTTGCTCCCCCTCCTCAGGTCTCTGTGTTAGTCATGTGTCACACGCGAGAGCTGGCCTTCCAGATCAGCAAAGAGTACGAGCGCTTCTCAAAGTACATGTCAACGGTAAAGTGCGCCGTGTTCTTCGGAGGCATGGCCATCAAGAAGGACGAGGACGTGCTGAAGAAGAACTGCCCTCACATCGTGGTGGGAACGCCGGGCCGGATCCTCGCTCTCATCCGGAACAAAACCCTCGCCCTGAAGAACGTCAAGCACTTCGTTCTGGACGAGTGCGACAAAATGTTGGAGCAGCTCGGTGGGTTTGATTTGTCGTTTCTGAACATTAGCCCACATTTGATTTGTGTCTGTTGACGGTACCCAGTGTTCCCCCTAGGTTTACTGCCTTGGCAGGGTGCTGCTCGGGCGCCCACAGGAGCTGTGGACTATTGTTATTGATATCGTACAGATATTTGTCCATTAAAAAGTAATACAGTACAGTGTTACAATGTGCTGTATTACTTTTATTCAAACTGTATTCCCTTCTTATCATGTAGCCTACACTTCTTCATTTCATTGATACATTTAAATCACCTGACTACAGCATATAACATACCTGCTGCAACCCTGTGCTGCTGCTGCTTCTCTCTGCCTCATCCTCTATTGCTGAAGGCAGCTCCACCTCATCTGATCTTTGATATGAGAGCAATCGTGTTATGATCATATTGAGCTATTGGTGTGAGTCTAACATTAAACAAGCAGTCTGCTTGTCATACATTGCTGACGATACATTTTAAGAGGCAATTTGTTGATTCACTGCCGCTAAATGCCGGTAGCATCAAGCTTGCAAATCCTGCATTAGCCTCACATCAACAGGTGTAGACAGAACATCCAATTATCCTGAGCTAATTTACTGAATAAACCAACTCACATCTCCTGTCACCCAACTCATTAGACTATTCTTCTGCTGGCGTTTCATTGTTGTTCTTGTCAAATTCAATACTGTAGTTCAAAACCGCGGTACCTGCTCAGTGCTCACCATCTGTGAGCTATTTTTAGAATGCGCACGCTACGTTCGTTGTCACGTTCGTGCGCTTCCACCTGGGCAGGCTGGTGTTTCCTTCTCCCGTGACGATAACGGCTTGCGGTTAAAATATAATAATAAACGAATTTCAAACTGGGGGGGGGGACACACAAGTGGGCAGACAGCAGAGCTCGGGGCAATAATGCAGATTTGTTTGACTTTTTTACACTTTGTTGTTCTCCTCCTTTCCTCTTGTCCAGTGGCGGCTGGTGGAAAATATTTTTGGTGGGGCTGTTGATATAGTGAGTAAAAAAAATTTTTTTGGGAGAAATTACCCCTTAAATTGGGACTTNATTGATGTTGTGCCTCCCTCTTTTTCTGAATGTTTATACTGTGGATATAACCCTCCATAGCGTATTGTAGCCCCTTTTGTCGGGACCTTGGAGGATATTGCTGCGTTATGGCTCCAAAATGGATTCTGGTTAAGGCGACTCCGACGTTACGGAGAACCTCCAATTATGGCTTTGTTTAACGGCATTCTGGCTCTCAGCTTGTCGGGCAAGCAACAGTACAAGGGTGGCGTGGCTTTGCGAAAAGGTCAATTGCTAAGGTAAGGGATCCTTGTTGTTATGGTTACACAGAAGAACCACGCACTTGTGGGAGAAAGGATCAATGAAGGTATCCAGACAGGGAAGGACAAACAGTGGTCTTCTGTGTCAGAGCTTTGTGCCTCAGCCCTCCCTGTGCGTAGTGATGAAGATGATAACAGGTCTCATTAGTTCTGCCTTTGGCCTGTGACTGATGATGTCATACCTCACACAGACACTATAGGAGGTCCCGCCTGTTCATATTAAGCAAGACATTCAGACCCAAACAGGCTGCTTTTAAAGGAACACAACAACATTGCTGTTAAGTTTCTGGTTGTGATGTGAATTTCTTATTTTTGAGCAATATACATAAAAACACAAAGGAGGCTGCTGATGGTCTTAGAATACTTGAGGGTTCTTATTGAAAGGCTTGCCCAAAAAAACAAAGGACCAACAATTTCAAGCGAAAAACTAGTTTGCAGTCACTTGTATGCCAATCATTTTACACTCAAAACAGAGTGTAAAATGGACTTCACAGCTGGTCTGCCTGGTGTAATTAGGGCTTCCTACCATAAATAAAGGACCTTCTGATATTCAAAATATGATTAAGATGGCCCATGTACTGGGCTTGGTTCAGATGCGTAGGGACGGGGTCGGAATCCAGCATCGGACAATTTGCTGCGTGACATCCCCTCTGGTCTCTTCCTTTTCACACTGACACTTTCAATAGGCGCTTGGTGGTTACCCCAAAAATATATATGTATGGTATTAAACTAATGTTGGATATATTTTTAATATACTAAATATACTACGAAAATGCCATGGTGAGACTGATTGTATCTTTTGTCACGACCAATCTGGAGGTAAACAGCAGGACATAATTTGTTCATATAAAACTATAATCCGTGATGCATGTGACGTGCACATATATCCATATGACTTGACATTACGTCAGGTCATCAGTGTTCTAATGTTTGATCCGAACACACCCTGACAGGACTGGTATTGTAACACCAACCACTTGATGCTATGGTTTAATGGGTGAGGACACCCTGGGTGCCAACTTACAATTAGAAAACGTTTTGAGGGTCATATCCTCATGGTTGAATGGTTGTAAAGTCACTAGTGGATATAAGCATCAGGGTTAATGTACAGAAATGGAATGGAACTGAATGTCCAACTCTGAGATTGGCCCTGCTGTCCTGCGTAACCTGCTCCTTCTTTGTCTCTCAGGTGAATGAGAAAGGACCAGCTGCTTGAGGCGAGCGAAACCAGCTGGAAGGTGTGGTATGTCGAGCTGTGGCAGACACCTGTCCTTCCTCTCAGCAGGTTTGCAGGGAGGTGCAGGGTCCAGCGCCCCGCCACACCAGCATCGACCCTCACTCCAGCCCCAGCATCGCCTTCTGACCACGGGGTCCTCCCCCGGACCCGGCTCTCCTGCGTCCAGACAAAACGCTGGGTGTCTCAGTTGGAGCGGCGGCCGAGCCCCGAGTGGTCCCCTGCTGCTGGGCCCAATGAGGAAGTATGTAGCCCCCACGGTAACCAGTGGACTTCGTCAGGAAATGACTGAGAAATGTACAACAGAGGAGCAGACCTAGAGTTCTCACCACTGTCTATACCTTGATTTTTTTTGTTTGTAATGGAGACACATCGTTGTCTTATCAGCAATACTGTCCAACAGGTGTATGTGGACTGGCAGCTTCCTGTCTCTCTGTCTCATCCCGACTCCACTTCCTGGTCTGCTTCCCTCCCTCCTGGTGCATCATGGGAGGTAAACTCAGGAATTCCTCAGAATGTTTCCCTAATGTCCCTGTTAAACACGCACTTTACTTTACAGTCCTGGTCAACGCTTCCATACTTACTTTTGGGTACATATACACATGTGTTTTAACTGTTGGAGGGTTACAGGACTTTAAAGTAAAATTACCAAAGGTTGTGTATTTGTACAATTTTCATGGATGACGCTGTCAGATGACTCTCATATGCAAACTTTCTTTGGTCAAATTTCACATGGACTTTCTCAGATGGACGTTTTTACACGTTCTCTTCTGCCTTCTTTCATACGTGCGCTAAGAAACAGAAATACATTACAAAGCACTGCCCGCCCCCCCCCCCCCTCCAGGAGGACACAGCCGTTAAAGGGGGGTCCGGATAGATTAAAGGACCACACCGTTTCTGACTACATTTACACTGACTTTTCCATAGCATGCTCCTGTGTTCCTCAGCTAGGTTTAGGGTTAGGGTTAGGGTTAGGGTTAGGGTCTTGAGCATAGATGATTTATTTCAATTATGCTCAGTCAACATGCAGGAATGTTGAAAATAGCTTGAGCTTGTTAGATCATTCATTTACTTCTGCTTTGGTTCTAGTCAAAGTTAAATACGCTGTTTCAAACGCTTCACTTTGCAGCTTCATGGTTTCCAAATCATTTTCACACAGTCCAAATGGTACCATTTATTTTCATTTTACTTAAGCAGTAACATGACTTTTAATGACCAAAACAGACATAATGTAGTTTTAAATTACAGCCAGGCATACAATGAAACAAATATAAAGAATAAAATAAATGCATTTAGTGCTGGTTCCTCCATTCATTACAATATAATGACAGGAAGTGCTAAATTAAAATGATCTCAAACGTTTAAAAGGTTGAAATGTTTACACATTGGTACACTTAACTACAATGACCAATGAATGAAAACAAATCCTTAAAATATAAACAGACATGATATTCAATGTAAGGATTTATTTTCTCATGCAACTTCTTCTTTATTGCTATTTTATTTATTAGGTCAAGTGAAATATAGGTAACATTAGCTCCCTGGAAAACAGAGAACATATTTCAAAGTGTGTAAAGAGAGGACACAGATATGCTGTGGAAATGGAAGTGGTCTAAATGTAAAGGACACCCTGGTGTGGTCTTTGAACAGCAGCTGGACGGATCATAAGTGCTCTCTCTGTTTATGTATTGTCTTAAAGTAGAATTTAGTGTCTGTACTTACGGTGATGATGTATTTAGCTGCACTGTTCTTGTATTGTACATAAGACAAATACCCCTAATGAAAGTATTTGGTTCAGTGTGTTGGTGCACACTTCAGACCCACACATCATATATGAATCTGTTCAAACACAGAGCAACATGATCAATTCCCACTGACCAATCAGTGTCCCTCATGGAGTGTGAGGCTCAGAGCTGCAAACAAACACACTGGCACGGTATTGATTTAGGGAGACGCCAAATTCATCAGCGGTGAAACGTCGATGGCGGGGCACGTGGCCGGGGGAGTGCACTCGGTGGGGGGGGGGTGTTTGGCTGGTGCAGCGGGGTCAGTGAAACCACTTTCAGCAGGTCAAAGTACAATCTGGTTATATTTCACTGCACCAGTACGGAGGAGGTTTAGGCCAACGTGTATTGAGTTCTGACCAAAATACATTTAGAGAGTTTCGTTGGAATTCTAGGAAAATAGTCAGATTTTTTTATTTAAAGCCATAGTTCTGAGATTCATTTTTGAACTCTGAGAAATAATGCCATCATTTTAAGAATAAGATCAAAGTTATGAGAACTATTTTTGAATTATTAGAAATGTCACGTTAAAGTCAGGATTATCATATTAAATAAAGATTTCTAAAATGCAATCAGAATTTGGAGAAAAAGGTCAGATATCAGATTAAATGTTGAATTGTGGGGGGAAAAAATCTAAATGTTGACCTTAAAGTCTGACATACTATCAGACCTTACCTACCTAGAGAGTTATTGCTCGATGAGTTATAGTTAACCGTTCTTCTGACTTTTAACTCATAATTTAAAATGTTATTTCTGACTTTAATCACAGACTTTAAACTAAAGACTTTATTTGGTTATTGGATCTTTAAAGGTACCCATACTTACCCATACTTCTTAGACTTCTGACATTTTTTCTAAGATTCTGACTCTAATCTCCGAATGAAACATAAAATACTCAATATTTATTTGACATGTGGCCTTAATCCTCCTCCGTAGACCAGACACTCATCATTGGCCCTTCAAAATAAGAGCTGTTATTTCCAAGATGCCATACTCCTAGTTTAAAAAATAAGTAAAATGTTGTATTTGAAAAATAGAACTAAACTACGTTACTCAGAATGGCAGCTCTAACAGATCAGAAATAAATAAGTCAATCTGCCTTCAGAGGAAGGTTTCCCTTCAACCAATGCTAACCCCACAATGAGCTGATGCTCAGAGCACACTGAAGAACACTGCTCCCATTTTTATTTTATTCCTCAATGTGAACTTTATTTATTTGGACTCTTGATGTTGGGGGGGTGGGGGTTCGGGTGTAGAGGAAATTGCTTCAATGTAAATGTAGGTTGCTTCCCTTTCTTAGAGTTGGTTTGTTAATGGTTGTTCATTTTTGCATTCTTCATGAAAATAAGTCTTTATTTACAAGTCTCACATGTTCTTAGTTAAGTTTAATATTTTAACTTACAAGAGGTGTGAGTATGTTTACAATTTTGTGTATGACCTTTTTGTTTTGTAAAGATATATAAGACCTGGGAATTAAGCTTGCTTAAATTGACATCATGTAATAGTGTTGTGACAGAAAGAAGCATCTGACAGTGCAGCTACATTGTTTTGCCTTAGAGTTTAAAGAGGCCAAACTATCACGAGGGAACAAATTATTTCATTCCATGGAAACTGCATTGCAACAGTCCACTCCCTATTTATTCATTTGTAAGCTTTCTTTTTTAACCGGAAGTCAAACCTTGTGATCATTTTTTTTTTCCTTTTTCCTTTAATATTCATAAGCATTACAGTTATGCAGAGTAATCAGCCCCGTTTTGTGACAAAAGGTTAATATAAATACAATAAATAAAACATCTATCAACATGAATATAGACAGAATATGTAATATAGCCATGAAAAAATAATTACACAAATGTAAACAACATTTTGAGCAATAAATAATCTTAAAACCAAAACTGCTAGGTGTAAAATGAACTATAATATATTGTCGTATAATAATAAAAAGAAAATGCCACTTCATTATAATCAGCTAGGTTCTGGATTTCATGACTGCATAATATATTTCTGTATATTTTCATATGATCTTTTCTGACTTAAGATTTAATATTGACCACTAATGCTACGTTCACACCGGACGCGATGCGAATATTCGCTTCGCTCTAATCGCTCAAGTTTCACCGCGGCTTGCCGTTGGTTTTATCGCGTCATTCAAAACAGACATACCGTTGACGCGCCGCTGGCTCGGGAGCTACAACTACAACAAAATGAACATATTTTACCGTGATTAAATTGTAATACACGTTTCTAAATGATGCCGACGTAACAACATACTGATACCGGTTAGTAAAAACCATGAATTAATGCTTGACAAGTCTGCAGACAGACGGCAGGCGAAAAACCTTTTTTAATGCTTGTTTTCTGAATGGAGATTGGGTCGACCAGGCTAAGCTAACGTTGTATATGCTCACTCCACACTCATAACAACGGCCTACAGACATAAATAAACCAGCGACTGTATTCGCCATGACACAGACAGTCTGTGGTTTGTACTTGTTTAACTTCTGTACAGTTTCTGAACAGATATGAGGAGCTGTGATCTCTGTGTGCTAACTGCTAACAGCTAATGGCTGATGTTTTCTGGTTGAACGTCAGTGACGGCAGGCTGAGATCCTCACCTCTGATTGGCTTCCGCGAGAACGCGTCACGTGAATTTGACGCTCGAGTTGAAAAAATTGAACTCTCGCGTCACATAGAACACATATCAGTAAATATATGTCAGTAAAGTACTCTCGTACTACTACTGTCATAAGTGTAATTTACACGAAGAATGTTGTTTTTCGCCAGTGACACACTCGTCTGTTACTTGTGTTGGTGGCCTCTTAAGAGTACGAAAAACAAAATAAAGAGTTTCTTTTTTACGGATCTGTTTTACGACAAAAAGAGAAATTTTGGGGAACAAGTATAGTTTTAATTGTTTGCTACTGTACAAGCGTGTGTATAAATGTTTATTTAGATTTGTTTTGGGTTGAGTAAACTTGTAAGGTTTCTATTTTTTCTTTGACTTTTTACGAGTTAGACGTTTATTGTCAGTACAACATCCATGTCCATTTTTATTCTTGTGCATTTTTTAACCGAGTGGTTTTTAGATATTTATGTTACTCATTGGGTGACATTTTTCAATCTTTGTTTGCGGTGGTCTTTGACAGGTTGTGCTGATAGTATGTCAGGCATGGGTATTTTTCTCCATACGACTTTATAGGTCCATCTATTTCACGAATCAGACAAGATGTCTCCAAATGCTCTTTTGGAGTTTTTAGTGTTAGACTCTCATTCACCCGGGGCTAAGACATTTGTCTAACCTATATTATTCATGAAAGGAAATCAGACGGTGATACACAACCACTATTTCTTTCGTAAAGTAAGGTTTTATCAATTCCTTTTACAGAAGGGACTCTTTGTGGGTGACGAGTACAAGATTTAGTTTATGGACACGGGTTCATATTTCGACGCAAGTTTCTGCATACCTTCGACCTGGGAAGTTACTTCTAAGTACGATTATATTGACAGTTAACGACAAGTCTCATCCGCCAGTGTTCAATCACCCTGCACTCAATCTCTTCAGTATCTCTATGACACATTTGGTCCCCAAGATGTAGTGGATGGTGTGGAAGTGATACAGTTGGTACTTACATATCTCATCAGGTCCCTGTTGCATTCATTTAACCTAAAAATGTAAACTAAAACCTATAACGTCTTTATTCTAGACTCCGGGACTTCTATAATTGTGGGTGAAATACTAAAAACTTCGCGGTTGCGCGTAGCCGTCTTCATTTTTCGATTGCAATCCTATATTTAATTTGATGTTGTGTCAGTGTACTGAATTGTGGGTGGGTGGCGATTCGATTTGCGCCGATTACAAACCGAATTACTCAAATCTGTCAAATCGTTGGGCGACAATAATACTGTCGCCAACGATTTTATTCTTCGATGGCAGTGGTTCACCCGATAAATGACTGTATAAAATACAACATCTTGTATTACACTTGTAGAAGAATCGTTCACAACCAGGTGTCTGGAATAAAGTCCGTAAATTTGGTTTTGTATAAGTTTTTTGAGGTTCTGCTCCCTTGGTCTTCACGATGTTTACGATTGACTAATGGCGAACCATCCTGAGACGGGGCCGCGATATCGAAGTGTAAAGAAAGTCCAAAGGTAGGAACGGACACAATCGATTAGACTCATTTACATTGTCGAGAAGTGACGACAGTAAAAAGTGAACACCGTAAGATTACGTCAAAATTCACGTTTAACTAGCATTTGAAGTCGTAACGTAATGACGTGGTTATTATTTCAGATGCTACCTAATAGGTATTGAAGTGAATTGGAAACATGGTATCGCTTCACACCAGTTTGAGGTAGTCTTTTATTAATCTCTTTTTCACACACGGATAACCCACCGGTCATCTATGTGTAAATCCTTAATAGCCAGCTGGCTTTTTTTCTTTTTCTTTTTGTGACAGAGACGAGTCATAAGTATACAAATGTAGAAACTTCACGACGGAAGATAACAAGCATTACTTATTATTATGTATTGTAAATTTCCTATAAGGAAACACTGTGTAATTCCTACTGGGAATACGACGCACAGTGTGGCCTACGCTACCGTTGCAAACCCCCGCCGCGCTAATTGTACATTTCGAGTACGTCTCTGTGCTAGTCTGTGCTTAAGCGAGGCTGTCCGTGCGTACTTCGCCACCTCGCGCCGCGCTTAGTTGCGCTAACTTCTCCC
>NW_011335324.1:49798-71511 GCF_000735185.1 Notothenia coriiceps | reverse complement strand
AGTAAAGTACTAGAAGTAATGGGTGGATCCTATTTGTTTATATTGAGATATTGTTATTTTATTAAATGTAAAGGCTTACTGGGATGTAATCAGTGATTTTAAAGCAGCACATTCTTGTAAAACAGACAGCCTAATATCCCAACACAGTCTCACGGCATTTGGTGTTAGTCACAAAATTAATCTATTGATTCGTGTCAGAGCGATTTTAAAAGCAATGTAAATAATAACAAATTAGAAGGAAAAACATATTTAAAAAAAATACAGATTTCAGTAGTCTGACACAGAATGATTTTAGAAGCAATGGATTTCTATTGGTAATATGCTTCGTGCCTGCACCAAATAACAACAAATTAGAAGGAAAAAATGACAAAAATACAGATTTCAGTATTATGAGGCTCTGAGCCCAATTTCTTTTCCTCGCGGACAGCAAAAAAACTCAGACATTATATAATTTAAAATAAAAGGCTTAGGGTTAAGCTTAGGGTAAGATATTGAGTAAGAAAATGTTTTTATGAACCACACAGCTTCCGTTCTTCCAAGACCCGACCGGACAAAAAGAAGCGGTGCAGGCACGAAACACTACCAATAGAAATACATTGCTTTTAAAATCGTTCTGTGACACGAAAAAAATGCGAAAATCGTGTTGGTGAACACAAATCAATAGATTAAATTATCTTTGTGACTATGACACAAAATGCCGTGAGACTGGGCTTCCCAGAATCCTTTACTTCAGTATTTGAAAAATATATTTTAGTGTCAAATTATGGGTGAATGAAAAGGGAGAAATTATGATTTCTGTGGGGTTTTTTTTTGGACCAAAACATAAATTTTCTAGGAATCGTTAAATCTGATGGTTTTTAAATGTAAGGACCGAAGACTGTGATGGTTTGTTTGTTAGCATATGAGTGAAATGATGTCCCTCAGCAGCAAGGTGCTCATAATAAGTTATCATGGGGGAAACTTTAGAGGAAACGCTAGCCAAACTTACCTAATACAACGTCTTGCATCTGGAAATACATCAACCTAACTTGAAAAATAAATGGATGTGAGAAAGACTAAACCTGCTGATTGGACTCAGGCTGATGTTTTCTCCAAAAAAATAAATATATGAACTTTAGTTTGACATATCAGATCTATAATTTGCTGCATATGTTTATGACATTGGTATTACAAAATATAGTCAGTTTCATGGCACAAGTGCTTTAGGATTTTTATATGGGTGTAGTTTTGCGGAAAAGAGGGGTTTGTTCACTTAATATTGCCGTGTTTTGTTGTGTGATTTCTCCGTGTGTTGTGTTTGTTCTTGGCTCTACAAAAGCACATTTTTTCCTAAAATCCTCTGCTTTTTCGTCACAAATATGACTATCCTAAGGAAGCTTTTCTGGACACATGCAATCATTATTAACAGTTCACTTCATTGTGCGGTTCCTGAGGGTGTTGGAGACATAAACTTCTACCAACAAGTCCGATGCATTAACTGTTGCATGTTCACAGCAGCAGCAGCTCTGCACACTGTCCTTCGCTCTACGATCCTCAGAGACAAGATGAGAAACGTCCAAAGCCTCCAGGCGTGGAAGTGCCTCAGTGAATTCCCCTGGTTTGGTGCCTGGGGTTTGGAAATCGCAAACACATCCACACACTGTGATTTATGACCCAGACAAGTTAGTAGTGAGAGACCCAGATCCACAGTGACTCCTTCCCTTTCCCCATCCCCCGAGGAAAGAAAGCAGGCGGCCATATTCATTTGTTTTTCTATTTCTCTCCTTCCTTTCTCCTCTTTTCTAAAGAGCCCCCAGCCTCTGGCTCTCGCACCGTCCCCCTCTGCCTCTCTCTGCTGGGGATGGAGGCTGATGGGAGCTGACATGATGGTGGCATTGTCCTCGCCATCGAGTTAATGTGACCCCCGGGGAGCTGTGTGCTCGGCCAGATGCTGGTGAATGCAAAGCGCTTCCTCGTGGAAAAAAAAAGAGGGTGGTGGGAGAGAAAACGAGGAGAAGTCTGCTGGGCATGGAGGTAGAGTGAGAGATGCAAACTAGTAGAGGTGTTTTTACAAGAGGGAACGCAGCAAAGGATGCACAGAAAGGCATCTAAAGGGATCGAAAATGACCTGAAGTGTGTTACCTTGAGATGATTCATGATTATACTGAAGCTAAATGGGATGTGATGTACATTTCACTGAGAAATAGAGTCTTGTTGAGAATATCTTTCTGTTAAAATGCCTCAAATTTAGACTTTGCCTGAACCCATTATATACCCTTACATATGTTACACATCAATTTATGCTTCAAATCAGTTGGTTTTTATTGCCCCATTTCACACGATGCCCATAATAGACCAAGAGCAACACATTTTCTAACATTTGAGAGATTTCTTGGCTCCATATCAGACTTCAAACTCGATTTACTGAGATGTTGAATGACTCACAGACTTCTCAACCAAGCCTGAAAATTTTTTTTTTATGTTTTTGACAATAATCAATTGATAGAAAGATTATTATTCCATTGATTAACTATGTGGACTTTCTGCTGTTATTATTGGCTGTAATATACAGTTGTCGAATGTAACATGCAGTGCTGACTTACGGCCCGTCCACACGGCGGCGTGCGTTGAAGCTTCAACGCTTCTGCCCATTCACTTTGATTGGGATGACGTCACGCTTTGCCGAACTGCATTGTGGGCTTCGCTTTTCTCGCTTCAAAAGTTGAGCAATGTTCAACTTTTGAAGCTTGGGCGGAAGCGTTAGCCAATCAAATCATATGCCAGTACAAGCTCTAGCCAATCAAACGCGTGCTTGTGTGTCCGGGGCGGGAGATTCATGTGATTGGTTGTTGGTCGAGTTTCAGACAAGTTCACCGGCAAGCTTCAACGCACGCCGCCGTGTGGACGCTGCGTTAGTTATTAGGGGAACAATCCAGCAGTTTTGGAAAATGTTTATTAGCTTTCTTGCAGAAGGTTAGATGAAAATGCAAGAACATTATTGTTACTGTACGTTAAATATGTAGCTACGCCAGTTAGCTTAGCTCTAGCATAAAGACTAGAAACAGGGGGGAACATCTCATCTATTTCAATCTCAACAAGTAACTAAATCTACTTGAAATCTCCTCAAATAACCCTCTACCTTTTGTTGACTATGTCAAATCCAAAGACAAGACTCCAGGAAGTTAATGCGCTTGTACTTATGTTGTAACCAATGCTAGGCTAAGCTAACCGCTAACAGGAGCTTCATATTTGGCGCATAGATATTGATGTTTTTATCTAGCTCTTGGCAAGAAAGTCCAAAATGTTAAATGGGTTTGTTTTATCAATGTTGTTGCAGTTTCTACAGATGTCCGATAAAGTAATGTTTTTCTACATTTAAATGAATAATTCCTGAGTCTAACGCCTGTAGGGAAACCACAGAAACCACATTTTACATTTAAATATCTTCACATAAGCGCTAAATTGTATTGCCTCTGACTGCAGTTTTTGTCAGTGCCAAGGTCATTGTGTAAGGATGTTTATTTAAATCCCTGACCAGGAGCCTGATGACCTACTGAATACTTAAACTCAACTGGAGCTTCCTGGCTAACACAAACTCACGTTTCATCCGGACAAATCGGACAAATTCTAGTTTGCTCACTGCTCTAAAAGCTGCACTTAATATAATCAATGTACACGACCCTTCAGAGTCTAATTCTGTAAAGAGACGTCGTTCGCTCTTTGTTTCGCTCCTAAATCTCCCTGTTTCCACTTATCAAAACAACTATTTTCATCACGTAAATCTGAACGAATCTCGCTGTTTTTCACCCCTCACCTGTCAGACCAACTCTCCCAAACTCTGGTTTACACCAAAGCTTTTTGTTGGTCTGTTTTAACATCACAACAAGCTGCTCCCCGACACTTAAACGGTCACCTCGGTGGTGCTGTAGCTCTTCTGCCTCTGGTGGTGGTGGTGGTTATACGAAGGTTGAGGTTGAGGTTGGTGTTGAACGTGCGCCTGTCCCGCCGCATACATGCCTCCATAGGGCTGGCTGAAGAGATCCGGCATGTTCTCTATGCTCTGCTGCCTCCGCGTAGAATAGCCATGTCTACGTGAGGAAATGTGGTTGGGTGGGGCGTAACCTCGAGCCGAAGCCTGCCTTTGAACATGGCACCGCGTGGGTTCCCAGGCTTTGAAGGCCGAGCTGGAAAGAAAAGGAAGCGTGGTGGATTTTGGGAGGTGGGAATGCTCCAAGTGGCTGCTGGGGATGGAGATGGAGAGCGGGGCGTGGAGGTCTCGGTGCGAGGAATCCGTCTGGTGGATGTAGGACTTCTCTTTCGGTGGGATTGGCATCGGCTGGAGCTGAGAGAAGTCCATGAGAGGGAAGCTCTTGTAGTAGCTACGAGATGCAGTTTGAGCTGAAATGAAGACATCAGAATCAGAAACAGGTTTTGTTGGGAAAATACTGAATGTACTCTTTTCTATATCAGAGTAGCACATGATAACAAGTGCCTAACGGTAACTAAGTAACCGGATGTACGATAGAAGGAGCTCATGAGACACTGTTTTGAACATAGCTATGTTCCTACGATTAACATGATGATTCAGCCCCTATGGAGATAGGCATATGACTGTCATGTTTATCGCTTACGCAGGCCTTAGCTAATCTGAAGTAAACATTGAATACTGCTTTCTATTCCTCCATCTTGTGACTGTGTAACTCCCTCTCTTGGATATCAGCATGTGAAGGACACTGTTCAGGAACTAGTTGATGCTCTGTATGTGATGACTACTTCCATTCTGGAGAGGATCACAGATACATGGATCCTGAGATTGAAGATCAAGCCGGGGACCAGTGAGACCGCAAGAAACGTAGTCAGTACTTTGTCGTGAATGAATGTGACGTCATTAAAGCGACTCTAAAACCCTTGAAATTATACTAATTAATACCTTCTTACCTCACCCTATTAGATGTGATGTGGAAATGAAAGTACCAAATTAATTGGGATGGGATTTAACCCAAAGGAGCTAACCAAATGAACCGGTCGAGACAACACTGTCAACAGTTGGCGAATCTCTACGGCGTTTGTCTATCGGATAGGTAGTGCCTAATGTTACACCTACTTTCTCTTGGGCTGCTAGTGTAGTAGTCTCTGGTCAAGATAGTTCGCTTATAGAACGTGCACTCCATCTTCACGAGTCTAACACTCCTTTGGGGTGCTCGAGTGTGCATATGTTGTAACTCCAATATCAGGTACGCTTATCGACGTAACTTGTAAGGGGTATCGTACTTATAGAACTTCACGAAACTGTTTTTTTAGGTACGTCTTTTTATATTAGACACCTTACGCAATATAGACAGCTCGATCGCGACATTTTTCGCGTGGTTAGTTAGACTCGGCGGGCCGTATCCTTTCATTGACCTACCGGATGGACGGACAGTCGGGAATGGTAGACACGTGTTTGAATAGAGGCACTGGGAGTATACCAGTACACGTACAAGTACACACAACCTCCTCCCGAGACATTCCTTCACCGTCTAAAAGCAGGCCGACACATAAAAATCTTAAGAATTCGTGTAGCTCGACCAATGAGGGTTTTAATGTATGGGAACTTGATTAATTTCATTCTATTTTTTATAGGTCTTGATGTTTTTCTTGTGTTGACATATTATTTTTTTACTTAGACATTGTATGATTATTACGAGACATGACCACAATGAAAAGAGTGGGTAGTACAGGTAAAGGTATAATATAAGGTAAGGTAAAGATACATTTATGACAATATAAAACGATATATATATAAAGATTAATAAAATTTATAAAAAGATCAAGAGATAGACACAAAAATTACAAACAAAATGAAAATACATACGTGGTGCTGTAGTTCAGTTTAAGGAACATGCACAGTTGGATGGATTTGGAAAANAGGGGGCCGCGTCAAACGCGAGAGTTCAATTTTTTCAACTCGAGCGTCAAATTCACGTGACGCGTTCTCGCGGAAGCCAATCAGAGGTGAGGATCTCAGGCTGAGATCCTCACCTCTGATTGGCTTCCGCGAGAACGCGTCACGTGAATTTGACGCTCGAGTTGAAAAAATTGAACTCTCGCGTTTGACGCGGCCCCCTTCAATCGCGTGATTCGCGCCGCGTCCACCGCTTCATGCGTGCCGTCGGAGCGAATTCGTGTCTGATCGTGTCTCTGCATTGACTTTACATGTAATCGCGCCGCCCCCAAACGTTGCATCGCATCCGGTGTGAACGCAGCATAAGGGTCACCTTAATGTGTCACAAAGGAATATCCTTTAAATGTATTATTTTATTATTATCGAACAAATAGAAGGCAGCACTTCAAAGATGTAAAATATGAATACTGAGCAGACCAGTGTTTTTTTTTCTTTTTTTCCGGTCGACGATAAATTCCAAATGTGATCTTACTGCCAACCAATAGGCACACACTTTTTCTCTAATTAATTTTCTGATGGAGTTTGAACCACACTTCGCTATGGTACAAAGGTTAAGTGAAGTTATGGATAATCCATCGTAGACTTTATTATTGTGCAGTAATGCAATGCTGAAGTTTACGATCAATTTGCACTTAAAACTGCATTAGAATGCCACAAAGTGAAAAATGACAGCAGTGAAAGCTGTTACATTTACCAGATTAGCTAACACAGGCAAGGATGGAACCTGAAAGAAATGTGAAGCTATAGCGCGGTGCAGAGTCCTACAATGCGGGAATCAGTTAGCATTGTAGCACTTCTGGTTCCCTCGTCTTGGAGTTTTTTGAATATGTTTTTGGTAAATGCCTGAAATAAGGTCTGTGACCAACACTTGCTAAAGAGATGTTCACATTATGTTCTACAACATAAAATATGTCAGTAAATAGCCCACTTGTGACGGTAGCTTCTATTTTAGCAACCGCTGTTCATAATAACAGCGGTTGCTAAACTGCTAAACGTCATTAAGCCAAACATTAGCCGCCTTTAGCTTAGCGGTGGTGGTGTTAAGTCATGTGACTGTGTTGTAGTTTATTTATATCCTAACGTTAGCTTTTTACTTCTGCCGATTGCGTTGGCGCTTCAAAAATCATAAAGTGGTGTTAATATCTTCAGGGCCTCAGATCTTATTTTCTGCAATATTCCAAAATCCAATGTAAAAATCCAATTTACTTACGTTGTCCCTGGACTACTCTATACATTCATGGTTGCCATAGTGAAGGTGTGGTAGGTGATGTAGAACCCCTGGTTTACACAGTATCTCTATGACTTCATATAACTCACGTCCACTAACTTGTGACTGCTACTCTGAACAGGCAATTGAACAGTTATATTAGCATGAATCTTCATAGAAGTGTCCAGCTTCCATACGTCTTTGAACGCAGCTTTTATCTTGGCACAGTTATTTATTTAAACCATGAGCAGTGGTTTTCAGGGAAGACATTTCCTTTAACTATTTTGGAATGAAATGCTTTCTTTAATCACAACACATAGTGGCAGACTAAAGGAAGTACTTATGTAATCCAATCTGTTTACAGAATCGGGGCCACTTACATCTCAGATTGTGATTTTTGAGGTTTTCTTAAACCTCTGTAGAACAGACTAAGCACTTATCTACCTGGATATTTCAGCATACCTCTTTTTATGGGTACGGACTGTATGATAGTCGTGTGGACAGTTTCTGTGGCGTTGTTTCTAACTTTTTACAGTGGTTACTTCATTGTATTTATAGATTTTTGGTGAGCCATTTTTTACGTGTTCTTATTTTTACCTGTACCTACAACATGACTGTTATTTGCAGATTGAGCATTTTTCATTTCCTTTTTTATCTTTGAATGTTCAAAATGAGTTGGGTTTTGTTTAGATTTATTTGTAAATATTGTGCAACATGTCATGTTTTGTTAATTTGATATGAAAAGGGTTTTAAAGAGAAAAAACAGCATTTTGTCTAGGCATTTTTTCTTGAGAAATAAAACAAAAAGCATGAGAATTCTCCGGTGTTGTGTTCATTGTCTGCTCACACAGTGACCGCTTTTTTGTTAAGAAGCATTTAATGTGAATACTGTCCATCATCATCTCTCATGAAATGACTGTATATAAATGACTATACACAGATACACATGACTCTAATCAAGTGTTAGAAAAAGTATTTAAAGATCATAACGTCCATGTTACACAAGTTAGTAGATCCTCTGAGGAGTTTGCTCCATGATCATCCATTAAGATGTCCACATTAGAAAACATTATAAATAAACACAATCTTTTCCTTTTACTACCAACAAGTAGACTTTCTAAGGTGCTTCGATTCCAAATCTGGTGTTCCTACGGCGCTGAGTCCGCTGTCCCATCATGGCTGACTCCACTGGCTTTGTCCCCATCATGACTCCATGCTGCCGGCTGGACCACTGATAAAGTTTGCGGAACACAGCTGCGACGCCATGATGTGAGGCTCCACGCTTCACTTCTTCATGATAGAGGAGATATCCAGAAACATGCTCTGAAAGGACAAGAGGACAGGGTCAGACTGGAGCAGCAGGACGTAGAACACAGGGTGTAGCTGGGGATGGTGGAGTGTTTGAACAGATCAACAGAACATGAATGTTTCGTTAACATATGAACACAGTTAGACAATAGAACATTACGTTCAACTGAATTGTTCTAATTAATTTGTTTTCTCTACCGTAAAATACATGTAGATATGTTGTGTCACATTCACATTCATTTTATTTGTGCATGTATTTAATCACCTCTTATAATTGATATCATTGTTTATCTATGTGATGTAGCAATACTTATTTTATTTCTGATTCCTGATGTCTGTAACTACTGGGCTTCATCCAAAGCACCTCTACCCTCTTCTGCTCTCTCTAAACACTTTCTCCTTTAACCTATGACTGTTTATGTGTATTTGTCTCGCCCCAGATGTGTTGGCTCAACCTCATCACTCTACCAGTGAGTAATCTTCCTGCTCATTTTTCTCCCCTTTGTTTCTTTGATTATACGATATCAGCTGGTAGGGCTGCACAAATAACTAACTTCAGTTAGTCTGACCGATATTGCAATTGCGATATGATTCACGATATTCAGTATTCTTTAATCCTAGTTCTAAATATCATTGAAAAATATATACAATTATTATGGTGTTTCTTTTTTAGAGGATCTATACTAAACAAATCTTTTTCTGTCGGATACAATTTATAGGCTGGGGTCTGTCTTCAGCTTCACAATACTCCATTCAAAATGATATTTTAACACATATTTACCCTTTAACAAATATTGTGTTTCCTGCAACTTCAATATTCCACTAGACCATATTGCAATTTTGATACAATTTGAATAACTGTGCAGCCCTATCAGCTGGTAACAACTGTTATACTCAGCACAGAAATGGTGGATAAAACCCGAAGCCAGAAGCCCTCTGCTCTGTAGAACTTCTCTTCTGATGTTTTGGACTACTGTTAAATGAGACACGAGAAACTCTGCTCTTTACTTGCCATTGACATCCTCCGGCCTCCGGCAGGCGGCATCATGGGCATGTCCCCCTGCAGGGAGCCCAGCTCATCGGACTCCTCTGAGGAATGTAAGGACTGGCTGGTGGAGCCACTGATGGAGGACAGGCTCTCGGACGGAGGCCTGATCATGAAGCTGGTCTTCCTCGGGTTGTGGATCAGCCCCTCGCTTGCCATAGACTCCCTTCGATTGTCCCCGTCCAGGTCTCTGATGGCGCTGGGCCTAAAGGTGCTAGAGGACAGCAGAGCCTCCAGGTGTCTGGGGTGAGTCTGTTCTCCCTGACAAGGGTCCCCGAGGAGGCCTGTTACACTCCCCTCCACCATGGTTCCAGCAGAAGCCCAGGCTGGATTGTGATCCACCATAGCCATGTGGACCTCTTTACCCTCATGGGTTTGAGGGGCTGCACAGTTCTGGCCAGACCTTGGTGGCATCCTGGGTTGGGGACAGATATAGTTGGTCTGAGTGTGTCCCACATAGGCCAGGCTGTTGTGTCTCGTGGTGTCGTGGTTGGCTTTGAGCCCACTGTTGTAGTAAGGAGGCTTCATGTCGGCCTCTGGAATCACTTTGAAGGTCTGAGTCAGGGGCCCGTTGTGAGGCGACGCATTACTCGTCACACACAGGTGCGGTAAAGACGCCTTCTTCTTGGACCTGTAAATAAAACTGTCCTCCTCCGTGTACCTCTCTCCAAACAGTGTCTGTTTGATTTTCCTGATGCCCAGGTGGGATATTTCCAGAAGGTTGAGGAAAAGTGACACACCAGCAATGGCGATCATGAAGACCATGAAGATGGTCTTCTCCGTGGGCCTGGAGATGTAACAGTCCACGCTGTTAGGGCACGGCAGCCTCTCGCACCTATAGAGGGGCTCCAGTTGGACACCATAGAGTACATACTGGCCCAGGATGAAGCACACCTCCACCATAGAGCGTGTTAGGATATGGATGATGTAGGTTCTCAGCAGAGAGCCTCTGAGAGGAGCCTTCTTCACCCTCTTCTGCTCGTCCAGCTTCCTCAGCTCCCTCTCCAGACGCCTATGTTCCTCCGAATCCAGCTCAAACTCTTCCAGGTCCTCCTTCAGCTGGGCCTTCCTGCGGTGCCGCTCCTTCTCAAGCGATCGGATGCAGTAGAGGGCATGGCCCATGTAGACCAGCGAGGGCGCAGAGACAAAGATGACCTGCAGGACCCAGAATCGGATGAGGGAGATGGGGAAGGCCCGGTCGTAGCAGACCGCCTTGCAGCCCGGCTGGTCCGTGTTGCAGACAAACTCGGACTGCTCGTCGTCCCAAACGTCCTCGGCAGCAGCCCCCAGGATCAGCATGCGGAAGATGAAGAGGATGGTGAGCCAGATCTTGCCCACGATGGTGGAATGAATGTGGACCTCTTCTAGGATGCTGCCCAGCAGGTTCCAGTCACCCATGGTCAGCTTCTCACCTCTTCACTGCCACATGTCCTCAAACTGTGGAGACAATACCAGAACACATCAGCCTCACAAAGCAGAGCTACTTACAAGGCTGAGGGGAAATTCGAGAGAAAAAGACGGGTTACAAGTTTTATTTTTGTGTCTTGGGCCATCAGCTCTCTCATGGTATTGATAAAGGTGTGCTGCTAAAAGGATTACTGAAATCTTGGGACATAGCAACCTCTCCTAAAACAAATCCAATGGGGCAGGAAACAGAAGCAGTCAGATAATCGGACATGTAAAAAGGTGACAGTTTATCCCAATTTCCTTTGGCTTCCTTTAGATGTAAAACTGTGTATGCACGACTACTGTTCCTAAAGTTCATTGGATCCAACTCAAAAAAGGACGACTGAAAGAACTCACAAATACATTGTTTATTTTTAAATGCTAAGTAAATCAAAAACCAGTTGTTTATTGTGAATGAAACATTAGGAATTGTTAGTTTGAATGTGCACATGGGATTTGTTGACAATAAAAAAAATTGTCATATCAACAGAATCAAAACTTTTACACTGAGAATATATTGAGATACATACTGGACCAGTGTTTAGAAGATGATGTAGCTCCCCTTGAAACTTCCAAACATCACAACAGCAGCTCCAATGAGAGAGCAAGTGGAGTGTACGTCCAATCCGCTGAAGCCGGGCTCATGCTGATCTCTGACTGAAGGAGATAACTGTCAATCATGTGTCGCACAGCCTACGCAAAAAAGAGCCCCAGACCAAAGAGAAGCAGAAAGTCAATGGCCTGGCACTGTGACTCTATGTGTTATGTATGAACTGCCTGTGACAACTATATCCTATGAACAATGTTATGGAATAAAACACCATGTAAACAAATATCACTCTTAACGGAAATGGAGACTTTGAAGCGTCAAAAGATAGCGTTTGCTGAGAATTAGTGGTTACATATTTAAGTTTTATTTGAAATAATCAAGCAAAGGTTTGATTTGCATTTAGGGTTTACATTAGACTCCAGTTTGTAGAACTGCAACGTTTGTTTCAACATTCAAATGGAACATTACTTCATGTCTCCAAAGATTGTCTTATTGAGATTAGGTGTGTTTGAAACTTCAACCACCATGGTTTAACATAGGATCAAGACGTTTGAGAAATTCATTAGAGTAGTCATACTCATGTGAAGTATGTCCTTGCAATTACCAGTGTCCAATTTCTATGCATTATGTCTGCAACACATGAGGATATAAACATTTTACACAGCTTAAAATGTAACTGCAGCCCTAAAAATAACTTACACGTCAGATGTCATGGTGGATTGACCCTTCAATGAGTGTGCAAATGAAATGCACCGTGCTTAGTGCGGTTTTCTGTCAGGTCAATAATCCAGTACCATCAATAACATTAATACTCAAAATAATGTACAGGTGCCAATTTGGGCCATCTCAGAAACTGTTTACATGATGTTTACTGACCAATGTCTTGCATTACTTTACATCAAACGACTCTATTAATTAATTGACTTCAGCATCACTTACATATCAGTGGTTTGGGTTCCCTCTCGGCCTCCTGGTGCACGTCGTCATGTTTATAATAGCATCCCAGGAATTGCGTGTGTCAGTATGGCTACCCCATGGAGGTGTTTGGTGTTCCTCTTGTCGCGGTCCCAGACTCCAGTCCACATCCCTCTGCCCTGCTGGTCTTTGTCTCCTGCGTATGCTGGCTGGGTGCTGCGAGCCCTCTCCCGTGTTACATGCAGGGTTCACAGGATGTGACCATTGATCGGCTTCTGACGGGACAATGTCCCCTACCCCCCTCCGCTCTCCCACGCCAGCAGTGCCAACTCCAACCAGTACCATCAATATCCTCTCTGACAGAGAGATGTTTATGGCTGGTGTTCCTCAAAGGGCCTGCACTCCACATACAAATGAAACTGAGTCAACCGGTGTGTCTTTATAATGGATCAGATCCTTCCGGCTACTCTGCACACAGTTCTAAATGTAGATGTGCATATACATGCTATATGACTGCCTGGCCTCCATGCTATGTTGATTTAATCCAACAAAGTATGTGTAGGGACATTGTGAAAGTGTTCATGTGATAACAAAATGTATGTATGTAAGTCACTTTGGATCAAATTGTTAGCCAAATGCCATGTAATATAACGTAATGAAATAATTACCAGACATGTACTGAAGACTAAGATGTCTTTTTATATGGAACAATTAGACACAGAACAATTCCTCTGCTTCTCTTTCCGGAGTGTACCAGAACAACTAAATACCTGGAGGTAACCTGGACCACCTGTAGTGTTTTGGACCCCTTAAAGTAGACATGAATGGTGACATTCGTTCAGAACCTTTCAGCACCGCCTACTATCCAGTCTCTAATTTACCTGGATTCTGCCACTAAAATAGAATAGAATGGGAAGGATGAAACCCTCTTTAATGGTCACCCATGCAGAGCACACAGCACACACAGTGACATGTGGCCTCTGCTTTTAACCCATCCTAGTACCAGGAGTCTAGTACTAGGAGCAGTGGCTAAAGCTGTGCTCTGCCAGAATGGAAATGTTAATCAGAACATGTGTTGTGCTCCTCAGAGGGGGGGCTGCGCCTTCTCGTGGTTCTTCTCATGGTTTTCCCCTTGGGACTGCTCCACATGAAAACAATCAGAAAAAATAAACCTACGTCCCTCCACATAAACTGTCTGGAGGCCTTTACTAGGTTGAGGAATTATATCAGTAGAGCTGTAAGAGTTGTTTAGCTTAATAACTATAACTATTTCTAAGAGGTTTTTACATGCAAATCTCCCTTAATACAACATTTTAAAAACGTTTTTATTTGTTTCAATTATTATATTGAATTATGGTCCGATAACCAAAACAAAAGATTTTCTGAAATATAATGTTGAAATATTTAACATGTCTTTACTTACGGTTTTAGTATTAAATACCAGCCATAGCAGGTTTCAATCCAATGTTAAATCACATAGTCCTTTGATCCTGTGTCAATAGAAACTAATGATAGAGTGCAGAATCAAAATAGAGACAAATCACTTTTTTTTTTTTATTCTAGTATTACACTTCCCAAACAAAGCCAAACTATAGGTCCCTAATGCTGCATTTAATGAAGGACTATTATTTGTAACTTTTCACTCAAAGCGGAAGATTTATTCTGCAATCTCCACGCTTTGCAATGTACAGTATATCAATTATATTGACTTTTCCACAGCATATGAATGATCTCAGTATACAAGAATGCAGTTGTGTATGCTAAAATGACAATGATGAAATACCATGTTGTCTGCAGCATATTGAATGCTGGCACTATGCTGGTCAGGGAGGCCCACAGACCCCCCCTTCCCCTCAGTGCACAGAGTAAAGCAATGGTACATATTACTGGCTTGATTTGAGAGCGCTGTGCTTGGCTGCATAAAATGACCAGTTGTGCCTGCAGGGCCTTTAATTAGGTTTCCATCGCGCTCTGACAGTCAATGCAGCATTGATTTGATTTTTCCCCTCAGAAGCTGCGGCTGTGGTCGCTGAGGCCAAATGTCACCCCAGGATCATTGGATTACACAACCAGCCTCCGCTCCATCAGGACCCGCCCACACGCCTGACTGACAGCTGAGCGGCGAGGGCGGGACTTTGTCCTGTTTGTTGACAGACATCACAACTCATCCACAAGTTTGTCTTGAATTAGTGATCGCAATAGAATACTCCAGGAATGAGTCCTTAACCAGGAAATGAGTTAGCATTTTAGCACCTTTACCTTTCAATGTTTTTTAAATTATTTTTTGGTTCGATTCTGAAAATAGGGACTGCAGATAACACAAACTTACAGATTTTCAAGTTTTGTTCTACAACATAATTTAATAAATACCCTACTGGTGAAGATTTACATGTAAAGATGGTTGCTAACAAGTGGTTGAAAGAGAATGTATACCTACTGTAATCAAGCCGGAAATTAGCCGCCTTTAGCTTAGCGTAAGTGAAGCGCAGCCATGCTAGTTGGTGTATAGCCTAAAGTTAGCTATTTACTTCTGGCCATTGCATTTAAAACTTATAAGTATAATACACATCTTATTTTTTGCAATATTCTGAAACCCAATGGAAAAATCCCATTGGTTCTTGTTGAGGGAGCTGACCTTGGGGTCGACCTACAAACATATAGTACATCATCACTGCAGCATTCCATGTACCTAGCAAGTAACAGTGTAATGTCACTATGAATATTTAGTATTTAATGGTACCTCATACTTTAATTATACTCATTCAGAGGGGAAATGTACTTTTTACTTCAAGAGAAATTTAGATTTTATGTACCAAACTAATGCTACGCTTTGTTGTTGTACATTAAATTCCCTCCTTAATGGAATTACTGTGTGTGACAACAAACCTTGATCCAACAATCTTTATTTACGTATAATGCAAAGGAATTTTACATTATTTAGACAGTTTAAAGATACAGGAAGCATGAAAACAGAGAACGGTGGAGCAATGACAACACATGGACCGAAACAAAAGGTAAGACGTATCCACATAATAATAAATAATGTTTGAAGCACATTTCACAGATAAAAGTTATTTAGCTGTTTCAATAAAAGGTAATATTACGGCCAGTATATATACGGAGCATAACGTTAGCTTAGCCTGATCGATCCGATCTCCATTCAGAAAACACGCATTTTAAAAGGTTTTCGCCTGCCGTCTTTTCTGCAGACTTGTCAAAGCATTAATTCATGGTTTTTACTAACCGGTATCAGTATGTTGTTACTTCGGCATCATTTAGAAACGTGTATTACAATTAAATCACGGTCAAATATGTTCATCTTGTTGTAGTTGTAGCCCCCTTGCCAGCGATTCTCTAACTAGTTTAGCATACTCAGCCCGGTTGTTGGCCCGGAAAGAACCTGGATTTTGGAGAGTCAAAAGAACTGTGAAACAGTACCCGTTAGCCGTTTAGAGCGATGCGATAAGAGCGAAGCAAATATTCGCATCGGTATAATGTGGCCTTTTTTTGTATTCCAAATGAATAATGGAAACATGACTGAATGGAATGTATCATCATCATGTACATCTGGATAAACTATGAAATAACATACAATCTTGTTCTTAAAGAGCCTCAGACTAAATTGTGCATATAGTTGTATGTTCTGTTCATGTGTGGTCTCCAACCTTATGCAACTTGCAGTGAAGTATTATGATAAAGAACTATAGGGGTAAACAAACTTGACTAAACTATACATAAATATGAAAAACATTACATCTGCCATCCAGCTAGCAGTGAAACTCAAAGTCTTACTAAAACACATTCATGAGTGAGCTTGACTCAAAAGCATGGATGGCAATTGGACAGTGAGTCAAAAGCCTCCTTTTGTACTTTTATCAGTTAGTTGTGCTATTTACTTATTATTTACATCAACCTTATACATTATGTATTTTCTATTTTCTATTTTTCCTGTTGAAGTTGTAGCTGGGTTTTTCTATGTTCAACCAAAGTACAGCAGTTCATCCAATCATCCATTGGTCAGTATCAGCTCTGCGTTCTCGTTGGTCTTCAGCCTCTCTAGCTCCTCCTCCAGGGCGTTTATTCTCTGCAGCAGCTCCCTCTTGTCCTGCCGAGCTGAGAGCTCCGTCTGCTGCTCCACCTGCGCCACCTTCCTCTCGTACCAGCGCTCCAACTGAACCGACACCGTCTCAAAGAACCGCTGAGTCACCTGACAGGAACACAACAACACGCTTAAAGTGGTTCTAGGTTCAGGATCAGGGTGAATTCTGAATTGTTTTGCTCAGGTGACTTCGAAAAACGTAGATAGTTTGTCATTTTGGGAAATAGTAATATATATTTTTTCTGAGAATGCTATGAAAATACTTATATCAGTTAAATGACCTAGCTTCGCACATCCCCCGCCCTGCTTGGGCCTTCTTGACTATTGTCCTTTTCCCAAATCACCCACTCTTTGTTCAGCAAAGTGCAGAGCTGTGCTGTTTTTCAATTTGTGTACTTCTCTACTTATATTTGCTTTTTTTGTTTGCAAAAGTGTGCCCCAATTTGAAGAAATGCAAAATGCAGTGCACTATGGTTACCTGGATTGTCAAAACATGGATTCTGAAACACTGGGCAATTCTCGGCTTTGTAACGGAAGTTGCGCGTCCAGCCAAGATTCCTCAGGTAAACAAAGCACGATATTAAAAAAAGGTATACATTTGTTTGTTTTTTAGTGTTTATTAAAGGTCTCCTATTATACTATTTTTAGGCATATATTATAGGTCTCCGATATATAAATAATGTCTATGAATAGTTTTGCTCAAAATACCAAACAGATGACCCATTGTAGCCTCATAACCAGGGGTGCACATAACTTTTTTGCCCTGGTTCTCAAAGGAGCACCTGGAGATGTTGCTTGGTGCTCATCCTTAAAATGAAATAAACCGTAACTTTTGAGGGGTCTTGACTTTATTTGCCAGACACACGGCACTGAACACACATGCAGAGGTGAACACAGAACACACATGCAGAGGTGAACACAGAACACACATGCAGAGGTGAACACAGAACACACATGCAGAGGTGAACACAGAACACACATGCAGAGGTGAACACAAGAAAACATTAGCACGACCAGTAATCCTACAAGCTGTCATCACTACCCTCCTGACTGTTCTCCTCACTGTTCTCCTCACTGTCTTCCTCTCTGCCAGACATGGTAGCTGATGATGTAGGCCTACTACTTTCTCTCTGGTTGAGTCTGCGATTAGCTGCTTGCATCCACAAGTCAACAGCTGGTTTTGGGTCGAAAGTCTCTGTTGTCATCTTAGACAAGTGGATGTAATCAAATAAGTATGTGAACATAACCAATAACCTACCATAGCCAATAACAAATTAATGTAACTTATAATAATTATAAAGGAGTGCCTTGGAAATATGCGCATGCACACCTGCGCACCAGTTATGTGCAGCCCTGCTCATAACCCTCTATTTCAGCCCTGATAGAGAAGTGCTGATTCTGGGTCTGGCCCTTTAAATGTTTCCGAGCTGTTGCTGGCCACGCCCCTTTGGAGCATGCATGATAGTGATGGGAATTATGGCTCTTCAAAGGGAGCCGGATCTTATGGCTCCGTTCCTTTCAAAGAGCCTTTTCAAAGAGCCGTTTCGTTCGTTTCTGTTCGCGGCGAGCGAAAACACAAGGTGACCCAACTAAAGGCCCGTAGGTCAACATAGACCCGCATCAACGGCCCATTTACGGAGCTTTGGTAAATTTTTTTTTTTTTTGCTTTAAATTGCGACACCACAAACCCACCACCAGGAAACCCCATTAGTTGAGTTTACGATAGTAACATTGAGTTTAAGACTTTCTTTCTTGAGCAAAATATTAAAAGCGGTTAATACAGTAGTGGTAGTGACTGCACTCGTAGTACTTGCTTGATACGATTAGTGATGAAGGCGGGAACGAACGGTAACAATATTGTGTACGTATTTTGGAACTGTCGCCAGCCCTTCAACAGTACTTTTTTTTTCAGACGACTATTATTTCGGGTGCGGTAAATCTCCCTTCTACTACTAACCAGTTAACATGACGGTACAACTTGTAATGAGAGAGCAAACTTCAATGATATCGGAACCCGGGGAGACAAAAAAAGATTAACTAATCGAACCTGGTGGTAAAGTCGAGGAACAAGAAGTGTCACTGAGTGTCTCTACCGATTTACGTCGGAAAAGAAAGTAGAATTGGGAAGTGTAAAGTTTTGGTCTTTGCCTTATCCGCTAAGCTTCCTAAATAAGATAAACCTTTACAATAAAATTTATGTTAATTTAGTTCAATAAAACCAATTTGATTACTTTTTATAATTTTTTCTTCCTGTTATTAAATTTTTATAGTATATGTACACAGAAAAATAAAAAAATCTTATTGAATCGCGGGAGTCTCTCCCGGATCTCCCGGGACTGCCCAGCGGTGATATGGCCAACCTAAATAACGACACAACTACCCTTACTAAATAATACAGAGGGGGGGAGGACCGTGGTCGTACTGTGCTCTTGTGGTGGGACAAGGGAGAAACGGGAACGGTCGTTCGGTCGAAGGCCCGAGGACGACCGGAGACCTCTGGGGGACCACCGTCGACGGCCCCCCCCGTCCGCAGGTATAGTGTCGTCAGCCAACGGGTCTAACAAACCCCCCCGAAGAAAGTCGTCGTGGTCGTCAGGTTCGGTCGGTGGGGCACGGGGAGGGGACTGGTCGTAGTCCTGGTTCAGATGTTTGTTGTGTGAAACGTCCTCCACACACACGTCCTCCTCCCGACCCCAGGGGTGTACCTCTCGGTGGTGGTGGGACCTAAGAAGAAAGCTGGGCCGGAGGACCTCGCGGGTGGACAGTGAGTCCTCTCCTTGTCAGTCGGACGGCTACCCCCAAAACTCACCTCTTCTTGAACAGGGGGCTAATCGTTCGTGCCTCGTCCAAATCTAACCTGGACAGTTAATTTCGTGTGCGATTTGGACTGAACAGCGTAATCGAAACGTCCGGCTGTACATTTTTCTATACTTTTATGTCTTACAGGAAAAATAAAGTTAGGAAATGTTTGGTGCCGCTGTGTTGCGAAAGTTGGAGGACATGTAAGTGTGTGACGTGTTAAGTAGCGAACGAAAATGATATTATTTGGGTGTGAGTTCGAGACCCCTCTCTGGTGAAGAATAAGTTTCAACACGTCTGTCACATCCTTTTCAATTTGTTACACAAGAAGTAAAAGATAACTTCGTAAGAATACGCCTGTCGACGCCCCGGATCATTGGGAATGTTTATTACACCAAGAAAGTCTTGTGGCTCATTTCACCAGGAAATTCCACGGGGAATAAAGTACGTTGTTCAACGTGAAAACAACTACCGAAAATAAGTATTTTAATACCACAGGGCCCCACAATTCCTCTGAGTGTTCACCAGTCTTTTATTTTGGGAGAGCAGAAAAGGAGGAATGGGTGTAGAGATTTTTGCGCCTTGTTGCGCTAGACTAGGTTTTAAAACCGACCGCAGTACTGCTGTATAGTTTAACCCGAACACGAATTTCGGTTGCCGGGATAAGTCTTTGTAGCGACATAGTCCTTTGTTACGCGTTGTACCAAACTTCATAATACCAGACACAAATGTAATCGTTCGTAGCGATTGTGAGTCCTGTTGCGATCCTCTAAACATTTCTTCGTCTTTATAATTTTTGCCAATGATGGAATTCCTATTTGGGTGCTCTCTCGTTTCTCAAACTCGGGATGTAATGACAAAAGTCTTTATTAGACTACCAAACCAAACCTTGTATTATACCGCCAAATTAGTGTAGTTGGTTAAAACGACTCTTAGACACCAATCTTTTGGAGAGAGAAGTGTCTCCCTCTCCGGTCGCTAATCACCTAACAGCCAGCGCTTGCTTCGGCTAAGAAAACTTGCTAACTTGAAACAAATAGCCAAGTTAGCAACAAAGACGTGAGTGACGGACGGTTTAGGGTGAGCGGAAAAATTTTCGAACTAAAACAGGGGTTTAAATCATAAGACACTTCTGGCGGGGGATGAGACTAACCACTCAAAGTTCCGTGCTCCTCACTTTTCTACCACTTAGTTTCTTATTCAGTCTCTCTCTTCAGTATTGTTACCATCGTCCTGTCATTGTTTGCATTAAAAGCCAACCTTTTTACTGGTTTGCGCTTTTGCGTCGTCGTAAACCTTACGTGAAGTTGGTTTTGGTTCGTTCGTGCGTGGAAACATTTCGACCTCATACCACACGCACCACCAGCCCCCACCTACACCACCCACGAGCTACCGCCCTTACACACGAACATTAGCGGTAGATTTTTGTGTCACGTTATATTCTCACGGCACTTAGTAAGGTCGTTCTTGCAATAATGAATAATTGTAGTGACTCTTACTAATGATAATAGGGTAACACAGTACAAAATGTTGCTACAAATGACTCCGCGCGGGTAGGGTTGGCGGGGGATGCGGGGGAGCGGGATGAGCAGGGAATGTGGCGAAATGGGGAGGCAAACACGCAAGTGTGCCTCCAGGCGGTATATCCGAAAGGTTTCGTTGCCTCACAACCCTCGCCACACCTCCCCCTCACCCGATAAGTTTCGGGAGTTTGTCGCTCAGGACGTCGATAACGAACTGAACTCTGGCCAGAGATGGAACTGCCTCAGTGCGACCACAAGACAGGCAAGCCTTTGTCGACAAATGTTCAATCAAGGTCGTTTGTAGGTGACTGTTTGACGCTACTATTTGTTGGGTACTATGGACGCTACAAAATTGAATCCTAAGTATGGACACAAAATCAGATCTTTTTTCCCATTTACACACGTAAATAATAATTTCAACCACATATTAAATGTCTGACAACGTTTTTTGAATTTCTTCCCCGAATATTTGATAGTCCAAATTTTTTAATTTTTTCTTCGAAAGTTTTTCATTGTGTTAACTTTCTAAAAACCTCAAAATAAACTCAATAAATTAAATGTAAAAAAACAAGATTTCTCTACGAACTAAACTTTGGCAAAACAATGGATGTTCAATGCCGTAAGGACAAAGACGCCTCCTCTCCCCTCACAACAGGGTTTCGAACGACGACATAAATGAGGGAGGTAGACTGTCCTCCTCGGAGCAACTCGGACGCTCACATTCGATGTCCTGCCTCCACAGTGAGGCGAGTGCCTCCCATCCAAGCTCCTTAAACAAAACCCTTTAACCCGGATTTAGAACCGTTATGTCCAGTTACGTATAGAACCACTAATAAAAGCGTCTATTTTGGATCATTGCGGGCCGCCGGGGAGATTTTTTGACGAGAAAACTTTTGCC